>NC_058080.1:735653296-735770747 GCF_014858855.1 Bufo gargarizans
ACAGGCCCAGACAACAGAAGGAAAATAGGCCTAAATCCCCTACTTTAACCTAGAAGTCGGTCACCCACTTCTAATAAGGGCACACCAGAAGTCCAAATTGTGCGCAAACCAAACAATCGTTTGGATCAGTTGGCAGATCAAGTGGCCAAATTACAGGAGATCGTTAGTAAAATGTCCCAGGTGTCAACTGGAAAACAGCCTGAGTCTTTTTTAGGGGCAACTGCAGGACCCAGCTCAGCCCCATAATGCAGGCAGGGCAGGGTCAGAGCCCAGGCCGGTGCAAGGCTACTGAGATGGTTGTAAAAGAATCTAATGTGATTTCTAATCCTACTTTGCCTTGCAGCGTTCTAGTCCCTAAAATTGAGGCCAAGGAGGAGATGTCTAACATGTTGTCTATATTACAGTCTAATCATGATGATTCCTGCACTAATGTATCTTCTCCAGTGAGTGATCCTATCACCTCAGCGTCCATCTGCGAGTTGCCGTCTGTAAGCTGTGATGTGATCCGGTGTTCTCCGAAGGTGGGGGCTGCTGCCACCGCGAGCAGCAAGAATTCCAAGAATTCATCAGAGGTCGCGACGCTGCAGAAAGGTCAAATCCTTAATAAATGTCAAATAAGTGATCACCCAAATTTTTTATGTGATGTGTTTCAGATAGAAGGCCGATATTTTCTTGATTCCCATCTCCAATATGAACTCATCGGACCAATCAGGGGTTTACGTGACACAGGATCACAAGCCACTATATTGTCATATAGTTATTTCCAACAGGTATTGAAGGTCACAGCAAAGAAGCCGAAACTGAAATCGTTTGATGGCTCTTTAATAAGTGTCGGCGGAGACTCTTTGCAGGTAAAAGGTACATCATGGTTAAAATTCAAAATTGGTAAGAAGATAATTAGACATCCCACACTGATCGTGGACCTTCCCTATGATCGGCTGATCATAGGAATTGACCTCCTGAGAAGATTGAGTTCCATAATAGACTTCATCAATGAAGCCGTCTGGACTCAGGTGAAGGCACCCATTGCCTATGAGTACTGTTGCAATGCATAATCCCAACGTAATTGTCATGTGATTGAGGAAAGGTTTAACTCTGTTGAAGTTCATTTTAGGAACAATCAAACACCGGATGTCACGATCCTGAAAAATTGGAAGCCCGAGGAAGCCATCAGCGGTGCCGCACATACCATAACCATCCAGAAGGACAGAATTGAAAACAGATGCCCTATGCCGTGAGTATTGTGGTTGCAGACGAGGTTAAAATCCCTGAAGGATGTAAACCATTTCTTCTTCCCATTCAAATAAAGAAGGGACAAAAACTGAAGAATGCAGATGCTTTGATCTGTTTGTCCAACCGGATGCAGCAACTCGGCCTGAAGGTAAAGCCAACTCCTATGATAAGCATCCATCAGGATCCATTGCATATGGTAATTCATAACATGGCTCGCCATAGTATATCTCTGCAAAAAGACACTATCATTGGTCTGGCTATGGATTCGGAGTATTACACTTTTGGTTTCCAAAATGATGTTATTGGACTGATTCCTCATGAATACCTGACAGAAGAACAGGTAGTGGAGCAACATTTTTCCTCAACACCTGAGGGGTTATTTAATATCCACTCTGCTTATCCTTTCAGCTCTGAAGAAGGTAAATGCCACATTGAAGAATCGTCATTGATTTTCAACCATGAGATCGATGAGAAGGAGTACGAGTCATGCCAACCAGGAAAGGATAAGGTACGCAATACTCAAAACGATTTAACTAGTGAGCTTGAAGAAGCTTACGAGTTAAGTCAACCTGAAATCTTTCCAGAATTTCAGGAACGGGTGGAAGAGCAAATCTTTGTGGCTGATGCATGTTCTGAGGAGTCGGAGCGTCAACAGCTAAAGGGGCTCTTCGCCGAATTCCAGGACATGTTTGCTAAGGATTCTTACGACTGTGGGGAAACTAACATACACGTTGCAAGAATCAAAACGGATCCCAATGCACCCCCTGTATATGTTAAACAGTACCGACTTCCGCTGGCGGCATATGAGTCGCTATCGTAAATCGTCAAAGTGCACAGCTCGTTCAACCATCCTGTGCTTGGGATTCTCAAACCCAATGGTCAATTCCGTCTCTGTTCGGACCTAAGGCAGTTAAATAAACGTGTATACATGTCCGGATGGCCCGTACAGTATATTGACCAGAGTTTGGCGCAAATACAGGGATCCAAAATTTTTACTGCTCTGGATTGTGCGCAAGGATATTGGACGATTAAAGTGGATGAGAGGGATCAATACAAACTGGCCTTTACATTTGGAAAGCAACAATATGCATGGACCCGATTACCTTTCGGGTACATAAATGTGGGTCATAAGTTTGCTGTGTTCATGCATAAGGCAATGCCTGATGCCACTGAACGAGGTACCTTATCCTATGTGGATGACATCCTAATCAAAAGCACAACTTTTGAGGAGCATATTGCGGAACTGAGGCATGTACTAACCGAGCTAAGAAACGCTGGTGTAAAACTTTCTTTACAGAAGGCTCAATTCGAAAAAAAAATCGCAATTCGACACTATAATCCAAGTGGATGCAATGACAAGAAGACAGGCCCAAAAGGAAACCGAAGCCAATGTGGCACAATGGAGCCAAGATTCCCCTAGTGAGGACCTTATCGCGAGTCAAAAGGGGGATCCAGTTATCGGTATGTTTTACAACCGCATTGAAGATCCACAGAATTGTCCCGTCACTATGGAAGACTGTGCAGGCAAAGAAGAGTTACAAATTTTGATGAAGGGTAAGTCCCAATTCTCGTTACAGGATGTATTGTTGGTAAGAACCTCAAAGAATAATATCTCACAATGGGTAGTACCCACAGCATACCGAGGTTTGATGTTACAACACGCCCATGACGCCCCAACGGCTGGTCATCGAGGTGAGAAGTTAACATATGAATTATTACGAGATTACGCTTATTGGCCTCATATGTTGCAAGACGTTCGCCCATATTGTCAAGGATGTTTAATATGCCCTCAATTCCAGCCGCAAGCACCCACTCATCGGGCACCGCTGATGAAAAGGGGGATGTCCATGCCATGGTCCGACATCCAGATTGACTTTATTGGACCAGTAACAACTTCTTCAAAAGGCAACAGATACATGTTAATCGTGACTTGTCTATTCACAAAATGGGTAGAATGTTTGCCTTGCAAGGCTTGCAGTTCAAGTGTGTGTGCGTCTCTACTCATTAACCATGTGTTTTCCAGGTTCGGTCTTCCCCAACGCATCGAGTCCGATCGCGGAAGTCATTTCACTAGTGAAGTGACAAAAACGTGGGAGATACTGGGAGTAAAAAGGAAGTTACATATAGCTTACCGGCCAGCCTCTAGTGGTGGAGTGGAACGCTACAACTAAACAATTGTCAACATTCTAAAGAAATTTGTCAATAAATCTGGTAAGGACTGGGATGTAAAGTTGCCTCTGGTTCTCATGGCCATCAGAGCCACTCCAAGCACAGCAACCAAACTTTCTCCCTTCAAAATGATCACAGGAAGGAAGATGGTGTTACCCCAGCATTTACTCTACCGGACAACATACCAAAATTTGATAAATGCTTCAACAGCCCATCAATACATAGAGAATCTATGTAAGCACCTTCAGCATGCTTTTGCATTTGCCCAGAAAAATCTGGAGAAAGCAGCCGTGAGCGCCAAAACCTACTATGATCTAAAGACTACTCAAAAGGAGTACCAAATTTCCGATCAGGTTTATCTCTATAACTTCGCCCGGGATCAGATGAAGGAAAGGAAGTTCCTGCCTTCCTGGAAGGGACCCTATGTCGTCACTGACAAATTGTCACCTGTGGTCTACAATATCAAAATTCCTAAGGGGGGTGAATTTATAGAGAAATGGGTGCATATTAATCAATTACGTGTTTGTCATCCTAGGTCACAACTTCGCCAAATGGAAGGATTGCCGGATGATGAAGAGTAAAGAGATATCAAGGTTCCAGCTAAAGACGGAAACCCAGGATTGGTATAGTATGAACATACAAATGTACTAACCTATCCTCATGTATTTTCCTCTGTAACTAGTTATCTCTTGACTCACTTTTGTATCGAGAATTTGCTCTGTCCAAGAAAAAAAACAATGCCAAATCAAAGATGTATGGTAGTATTAACTCTTTTCTTGCAGGAGTGATAAAAAGTGGAAGATGTATGTACTTATGTTTGTCATACAATATATTACAGGCGCAAAATGGCACAGAGGGTTGTTGCCGTTATCTACATCGTCCTGATCTTGGGGAAGGAGTTCCAGGCCGAGCCATTTGCTGTACCAGGCCGTTCATCTGGGATTATGCTACAGGATACCACGGGATTCATCTTGACGAATAAGAGGATTCTATCCCAAAAGATCTACGTCAGTTTGGATCCACGTGTCTTCGTCGAGAGACAGTTCAACATTTCTGAGATTTCGTCTCCGGAGATAAAGATTTGGTATCAAATGCACATCGGCTATTCCCAAGAAAGGGTTACACAGATCCTGGAACAGACAAGGAAAACCATGACCAGAGGACAATTTTCAACCAGTCGACGACCAAAACGGTTCATTTCTGCAATTACAGCCGCCAAAATATTTGGCGTAGTGGGCACTGTATCAGCTGTTAATTCCATCTCTATTAAGACATTGGATTTTGAGATCGGTTCACTGAAAATTAACCTAATGAGTATTCAGGCAGAGATGAAGAATCAGAAAAGACATTTATCGGACTTATATTCCGTTGTAGAGGATACTGTCGTTACCACCAACTTACACTCAAAATTATTGACTCATTCAATAAATCTTCATGAGAGTCACGAACAGTTTAAACAAGAACTAATGTCTCTGAAGACTCCGAATGAAAAGCCCTTTGTGACATTCCAATATAGTCCAACTTCTCTATTGGATTACATTGTAATGAAGGGGGATTTGTTGTGCTTTTTCATAAGTGTAAACAGTTATATCTACTTATTTTAGTTATAATGGGTATTCATTGCCTTTAAGAGCAATGTTGATTTATATTCACTGTTTTGTATGAAGTTTCATGTAGGCCAAAGTAAGTCCATGAGAAGATTACTGTGCCGTTCAAAAGCTAGTGTTATTGTAACAATATATTATACATTTAGAAAGTTAGAAGATACGCCGCACCTGCAGATTCTGAGGCTTCATTGTTTTTCCTATCTGAACATGAATTCCACAGTGTGAGAATGGCCTAGATGTTCCTCAAAGTATATATTCATGTATCAAAGTTTGTCCCTCAGCCCTGAGACAAGGCCTCTAGATGTCAGAGGTGTGAAGTATTGAAAATATTAGGCATGTATGAGTTAACCCTTAATGGTAGGATGCTTATTGCTTATACAACAGTGCCACCTAGATATAAGCGGTTAATACTACATCAGTAGCAAAAGTGCATTCTGGGTAGTATTATGACGTCATGCTCCTTATCAATGCACCCACCCATCCAACAATGATTGGAAAGTTCCAAACTCGGAGGGCGTGTTCATCTGATAAGTTTTGGGTTAAGAAACCATTTACCAGAAAGAAAAAAAGGGAGAAAAAGAGAAAGAGAAAACAAACATTTGGATTATAGATCTCTGGAAAATCATTTGGATTATCGGGAAAAACTCTTGAGAGCTGGCTGCCCCAAGACTCTGCACATCACTTGACCCTTGGGTAATGTATATTTTGTTTTTATGTAGTATTGCTCTAAATTAATTGGCTTGATACTTAGCCAGATACCCGCTCATTTGCGGACGTGTAACGTTAGTTGCTACATCAGTATTTTCTCTGATTTCAGTTACGATGCATATAACTGAATAAAGGGGATAATATTGGAGAAACTCTCTGTTGGGAATCTTTGTATTCCCTAGTTTGACATCAAGCCAATAATTTATAAGTTTTGTTGCAATACTACCATTATCTGAAGATTGGTCATAATTTTTGGGCGGAGCAGGGGGTCGTATCTGTCATCTTCTTGATTGAGTTTTCTGCATAATCCATTGATTGTATATCTCTCACAGATTTAAAGCTGTATTGCATAATATTCTTGTGTTGGTGGAGTAGTGTTTTGTTGGTATCATATAGTGGTGAATTCTGGGTACTGCATATCATTGTATATTACTGAAATTTATGTTGATTCATTTTTGATTGTATTTTAAACTCTTGTATAATAAACCATTTATATTTTTGCATAGACGCTTGTACCCTGTTTTACTGATTGCACAAAATAATCAGATTCTCGATTGAACTCTTTGAGATGTTTATGTCCATCTCACGGGTCAATATAGTTTGCATAATTTTTCTTTTGACCCGATAATAATTTTTTTATATTTATATAAAGCATTTGCTTTATATAGCCGACAACATTCATTCAATCAAAAAGAAAAACTTTACCAGAAGATCATTTTTGGGGAATTACTAGGAAAGTTCTTCAGAACTGGTCCCATCTGAACTTTGTCTACCTTTGACCCGATAACGTATATTGTGTTTGCTGCTCGTGATATTAATAAGATATTTCTCTCGGTATATAGCCAAGAGTCCCCGTACTGTGGGAATATATAGTGTTAGGCGCCTCCATAATGCTGATTCTTCTCTTAGCAAAGATGCAGATTGTTACTGGAAGATCTGACATTATTTGAAAAGAAGACTAAACCCTTGGAGAGTTATATTCCGTAGTCTGATTGCCGAGCTGAATATTTTATGTTATCAAGGGATAACAGTTATTTTCCTGTATATCCGTGTTTTATTGCTATAGCCTGTTTGATAAACAGAAGATCCAGAAGTTTTTCTTGGTATATGAGTCCGTTTGTTAAAAGTATGACACTGGTTGTCATAAATCACTAAATCATACTGTGCTGGTCAGATAGGGGTGTGTTAACACCACCGTGTGGTACATTTTGGGTATTACTTTGTAACTTCATCATTTGTTTTGCAGTTGTATTGATTTTTATATTCTTTGTTTTATAATAAAAGATTATATATTTTTGCATATACAATTGTCCCTTTGTTTCACTGCTTGTAGAAATCAAATTAAGATACTGGATAAAAAGAACTTGGAGGCGATTATGTCCGCCTAAAGGGTCATATAATTTTTAAGTTTTTTTTTATCCTCTCTTTTATATGAAGATTTTCTTTTTATATAGAAGATTTATGACATAAATGGAGGTCTGCACCGAGATCGAGTAATTCTTTAATTGATTGTGCAAATAGTGAAAGGTTCCACATCTCTTCTTGGCTAGCCAGTGTGGTGTTACATCTGTGTATTGATTATTGATCAGAAAGATGGGTGTTACAGGCAGTGACCTGGGTAGTGGCTATGCTACAGCAGGTAGTCCACCTAACCCAACGCAGCTGATCCATAATGTTGTTGAATATATATACTCACGGAACAAAATTGATAAAGATATAAATTAATGGATTAATGAGCTGCAGGAAAAAGCCAAGGAAGAACGTGGGGAGATGTGGCAGTTAGGTGGCATGGTTGAAACATACCTGACATATATTGATGTGTTGCAAGATAAAAACAAAAAGGACCAACACCTTTTATGCACATTGCCACCTGTTTTGTATGCATTACTGGCGGTCAGTACTCATTCACAAAAGAGACGTGAATCTGTGCAGGGAATGTACAGTCAAGGCCAAAAGTTTTGAGAATGACACAAATATTAGTTTTTACAAAGTTTGCTGCTAAACTGCTTTTAGGTCTTTGTTTCAGTTGTTTCTGTGATGTAGTGAAATATAATTACTCGCACTTCATACGTTTCAAAGGCTTTTATCGACAATTACATGACATTTATGCAGAGTCAGTATTTGCAGTGTTGGCCCTTCTTTTTCAGGACCTCTGCAATCCGACTGCGCATGCTTTCAATCAACTTCTGGGCCAATTCCTGACTGATAGCAACCCATTCTTTCATAATCACTTCTTGGAGTTAGTGGGTTTTTGTTTGTCCACCCGCCTCTTGAGGATTGACCACAAGTTCTCAATGGGATTAAGATCTGGGGAGTTTCCAGGCCTTGGACCCAAAATGTCAACGTTTTGGTCCCCGAGCCACTTAGTTATCATTTTTGCCTTATGGCACGGTGCTCCATCGTGCTGGAAAATGCATTGTTCTTCACCAAACTGTTGTTGGATTGTTGGAAGAAGTTGCTGCTGGAGGGTGTTTTGGTGCCATTCTTTATTCATGGCTGTGTTTTTGGGCAAAATTGTGAGTGAGCCCACTCCCTTGGATGAGAAGCAACCCCACACATGAATGGTCTCAGGAGGCTTTACTGTTGGCATGACACAGGACTGATGGTAGCGCTCACCTTTTCATCTCCGGACAAGCCTTTTTCCTGATGCCCCAAACAATCGGAAAGAGGCTTCATCGGAGAATATGACTTTGCCCCAGTCCTCAGCCGTCCATTCACCATATTTTCTGCAGATCAATCTGTCCCTGATGTTTTTTTTGGAGAGAAGTGGCTTCTTTGCTGCCCTTCTTGACACCAGGCCATCTTCTAAAAGTCTTCTCCTCACTGTGCGTGCAGATGCGCTCACACCTGCCTGCTGCCATTCCTGAGCAAGCTCTGCACTGGTGGCACTCCGATCCCGCAGCTGAATCCTCTTTAGGAGACGATCCTGGTGCTTGCTAGACTTTCTTGGACGCCCTGAAGCCTTCTTAACAAGAATTGAACCTCTTTCCTTGAAGTTCTTGATGATCCTATAAATTGTTGATTGAGGTGCAATCTTAGTAGCCACAATATCCTTGCCTGTGAAGCCATTTTTTTGCAACGCAATGATGGCTGCACACGTTTCTTTGCAGGTCACCATGGTTAACAATGGAAGAACAATGATTTCAAGCATCACCTTCCTTTTTTGAATTCAACATTTTTATTGATATATTTTCAACAAAAGTATCAGCATATCATGGCTATACATAGACATGTTAAGGTGGGTGCAACCACCAAAGAGGTAGATCCAATAACAAAAACTCCATTATCATGGAAGGTATGGCGTAACATTGACAATTAGCAACCACACATCAAGATTAAGTGAAACAGTATTATAGTGCAATGATAATACCAAATGAACAAAGGTATGCCAGTTAAGAGTTTTTACATAAGCACCAAGGTACCACAATCAACTCGTACAGTAACTTATCCGTCATATCAGTAGGCTAGACTACAGGAGGGACTCAAATAGAACGATATCTGAGGGTGAATCTAAGCGCCTTCCTCCATATAAACACAATCTGTAAAGATCACTCACTGGGAGAATTTCGAGTGTGCAATCCAGGGATCCCAGGTATATCTATACTTAGCAGGGGGGAGCATTGAGGGGGGAATCATTCTCTCATAACGACAGGTGTTATTCAACTCCACTATCACCTCTGTAATATCAGGGGAGGCCACTTTTTTCCAATGGCGGGTGATGACCAATTTAGCTCCCAGCAAAACGCGCCCCGTGATGGGTCTATATGGTGAATGAATGCGTTGGATACCCAGAAATAAAAGAGCAAGATCCGGAGAAGGGGAAATGTCATGGCCAGATAATTCCCTTAGCAGTACAAACACCTGTTTCCAGAAACCAGTAATAACTGGGCATGCCCATAAAATATGGAGCAATGAGCCCACAGCTCCACAACCCCGCCAGCACAGAGGAGAAGAAGTAGGGTATATGATATGCAACCTCTTGGGTGTAAAGTACCAATTTAGGAGTGTCTTAACCCCAGCTTCATAATGTGTAACACATTTAAAGTTAGAGGCCAAGAAACTTATTGCACAGCATCACCTTCCTTTTAACAGGTCAAGTCTGCCATTTTAACCAAATCAGCCTGACATAATGATCTCCAGCCTTGTGCTCGTCAACATTCTCACCTGAGTTAACAAGACGATTGTGGCAAATCCAGCCACATTGAGAACTGTTGGACTGTATCCGTGAAAATCCCTGTGACTATGGGCCCTGGGCGATTTGGCCCTTTAAATACAGAACTTGGGCATATTGCATGTTAATTCCCTGTTTCTGGGCTTAATGGATTCATTTGTACCATGCTGGGTGGGGTTCTATTGTCCCATTGTGTAGTAACTTTTCAGTTTAGGAGATAATGGGGGAGACTACAGTGATTGATTCAATTATCTCCTAGACAGAGGGGAGGAATAGGTGTGGGTTGTAACTACAATGTTATCGGGTAATGTATGATAATGTGTGTGTCCCTCTCCTTCAGGGGAGCATGTAATAAAAAGGGCTGCAAGCTAGCAGCCAAGTAGTTCACCTCCAAGCTATGTGTCGTCTAGTTCTTGGAGGGATGGGATTTATACACGCTACCTGCATTTCATTCTGATGGTTCCTGTCTACCAGCGGAGATACTGCACTTCACCCTGCCTCTCCGCTACAATTGGTGGCAAGCGACGGGATTCGAATCTCACAGCAGAAGACCGTTCAGCTGTTTTATTTGATACGAACGGAAAGGAACCTCATCCGTACAAAGTCATCGTTCGTGAGTATGCGGATTTTATGCGAACAGATGACGAATGGGGACGGATTATACCAGGCTGAAAAGAGAAACGCTAAAGGCATTACTGGAAGCCAGAGGAATTATTGCCAGTAACAAAGCGAAAAGAGTCATTATTGCGGAACTCATGGAGGGCGATCAAGCAGCAGTTACACCAGCAGCCACGGAAACATATAGCTCAGCATGGGCCAACGAAATGAGGATAAGGCTGGCATTTTTTCCGTTGCCACATTCCCAGGAATTTCTGGAAAGGACATCAGCTGATATTAATGAATATCTAGCGGCCACCCGACCAAACCTCACTTCACCTGGGGGAGCAAACCCTCCTGCATATCCGGTAATATCAGAAAAACAGAAATTACCGCACCATGCATTTAAAACCTATGTGGAAACCGAGGACATTGATGGGTACCTGCAGGACTTCGAAAGATTATGCCAGCTGCATAAAATCGATCCTGCGGATAAGGTACCCCTATTGGCCGGCAAATTGTCGGGTAGGGCAGCGGAAGCATACCGGACTATGCCAGATGAGGACAGCACAGATTATCAAAAGGTAAAACAAGCCATATTGACCCGGTATGCCATTACCCCTGAGGCATACCGCTCAGCGCTTTCGGGAGCTAAAGAAAGCCGAGAGAGATACCCACACGGAATGGGCACATAGATTGACCCGTGCTGCTAAAGGATGGGTACAAGCAGCACAGGTAACCCAGCTGGAAGAGCTGTTACAATTGTTATTACTGGAGCAATTTTTTCAAGGACTGTCTGACGAATTACAAAACTGGTTACGGGATCGCAAACCCAATACCGTACATGTGGCAGCTACTATGGCAGACGAGTACCAAGATGCCCGGCGGGCACAGAAGGTTGCACAACGACCCCTTTCCGGGGCCCCTACAACTAACCCCGTTCCAGCACCCGTTCCAGCATCCAGTCCAGCACCCTACAGATCGAGTGGGGGCAACTACCAACAAGCACCCAGATACCAGTCTCGCCCGCAGGTCAGATGCCATATTTGCAAGCAGCAGGGGCACATCCAGAAAGATTGTCCCAGGAACCGAAACCGTTCCAACTGGGGAAACCCTAGCCAGCAGATTCATCGCCCAGCGGCAGTACACTGCTTCCAAAATGAGTTTTCCCAGCAGCAATTGGTGCCAATGCCTCCAGGGGAACCCTTGGGCATTCTACACGAGGCCAACCCGATACAGGCAGCCTCTGACAACAGACAAGGCCATTGCCAGGCCGTCCACCTAGATGGCAGGAGCCGCCAGGGATTACGAGACTCTGGCGCCACCATCACCTTGGTTCGGAATCACTTGATCCCTGCTCACCAGCTCACCGGTGAATGTGTAGCTGTTCGAGTAGCCGGGGGTAATATCTACAAGATTCCTACTGCCCGGGTACATTTGAATTGGGGAGCGGGGTCTGGAAATGTGGAAGTGGGGCTCATGCAAGATTTGCCAGCGGATATTATTTTGGGCAACGATTTGGGGGAGCTGACTTCGGCGTTTGTGCCACAACGGAACCTCCAGGAAGCTTTACCTGTTGTTACCAGGCAGCAGGCCCACACCAACCCACCGGCAAATCACGCTGAGGCTCAGGTAAAGAACAATACCCCTGTTATCCCTTGGGCCCCCCCATTAGAGTTTGGTAGTGAGGTAGCTAATGACCCTTCCTTGCAAGTATATAAAGATAAAGTAGCAGGAAGCCAAACTGGGTTAGAGGGGGAGAGATATGGGTGGGAAAAGGGGTTACTGTATAGATATGCAGATAAGACAGTAGCCGGTACAGTTCCCGTATCTATGCGACAGTTAGTAGTACCTAAGAGATACCGACGTGAGTTACTACGCATTGCTCATGACATCCCCCTGTCAGGACACTTAGGGGTTAGTCGGACTAAACACCGGTTAACGCAGAACTTCTTTTGGCCCGGTATCTCCAAAGACATTCGGCAGTATTGCCAAACGTGTGACACTTGCCAACGAGTAGGGAAGCGAGGAGATAAATATAAGGCTAAGTTACACTCCCTCCCTATAATTGAAGAACCCTTCAGTAGGGTAGCTGTTGACATTATTGGACCCCTAGCTAAACCCGGCCCCTCGGGGAAGCGGTTTATCCTGACGGTAGTAGATTACGCCACCCGTTACCCTGAGGCAGTGGCATTGACTAATATTCATGCCGAGACCGTAGCCGAGGCCCTTATTAAAATATTCTCTCGCATGGGTTTCCCCCGAGAGATTATTTCTGATAGGGGCACCCAGTTCACCGCTGAAGTCACCCGCCAGTTGTGGAAAACATGTGGGGTAAAGCCGATTATAAACTCGGCCTACCACCCCCAGTCTAATGGCCTCTGTGAACGGTTTAACGGAACATTGAAACAAATGCTCCGTACGTTCATGGAGACCCAGAAGAACTGGGAGCGGTTTTTGCCCCACCTGTTGTTCGCATACAGGGAGGTGCCTCAAGAGTCCACTGGGTTCTCACCTTTCGAGTTATTGTTCGGACGGAGGGTAAGGGGCCCCTTAGATTTAATCCGGGAACATTGGGAGGGGGAAGTCACGATAGAGGGTACCCCTGTTGTACCATATGTGCTGGAGTTTCGGGACCGCTTGGAGGAGCTAACCGAGACCGTACGCTCTAACCTCCGGGCGGCCCAGAGCCGGCAGCGCCGATGGTATGATAGAGGTGCCAGGGACCGCAGTTTTCAAGTGGGGGAAAAGGTGTTGATCCTTAAACCTGTTAAGAATGATAAACTGCAGGCTTCCTGGCAGGGCCCATACAAGGTGGTGGAACAAGTCTGTGACACCACCTATGTGATCGGTCCATGTACTGGAGCAGGAGTTAGGCGGATGCTCCATGTTAACATGTTAAAACCATATCATGAACGCCCAGAGGAGGTAAATGCTATTTGCGCCTCTGCTGCAGAAGATATGGACAATTTACCTCTCCCTGATCTCCTGGGAATGGAGAACCGGAACGAAGACCTGGGAGAGGTACAATTGGGGGAAAGATTAAACCCGCAGGAAAGGGACCAGATTGTAGATCTCTTACGAGAGAAAAGCGAAACCTTCTCTAATGTACCAGGGTATACCCCCCTAGCCACTCACCGAGTGGAGACCCCTGGTCAGCTGCCCATGCGTCAACCCCCTTACCGCATCCCTGAATCTGTCAAGGAACACATGCGTAAGGAGATTGACGAAATGTTAGAGCTTGGGGTGATAGAACACTCCGACAGCCCCTGGGCTTCCCCGGTAGTTCTAGTGCCGAAACGGGATGGCATGACCCGTTTCTGCGTAGACTACCGGAAGTTGAATGACAAGACGGTATCAGACGCCTATCCTATGCCCAGGATAGACGAACTCTTAGATAAGATGGCCCGTGGTCAGTACCTCACGACGATAGATTTGTGTAAGGGGTACTGGCAGATTCCCCTATCCGAGGATGCCATCCCCAAGTCGGCGTTCGTCACCCCATTTGGCCTGTACCAGTTTAAGGTCATGCCATTTGGGATGAAGAACGCCCCGGCTACCTTTCAGAGGATGGTAGATCGGCTATTGGAAGGATCCCAGGAGTTTGCGTGCGCATATTTAGACGATATCGCCATATTCAGCAGCTCCTGGGAAGAACATTTAACCCATATCGGGTTTATCCTAGATAGGATCCGGGAAGCCAACCTGACCCTAAAACCCAGCAAGTGCCATATAGGGATGGCAGAAGTTCAGTATCTGGGACACAGGGTGGGTAGTGGGAAACAGAAGCCAGAACCCGCTAAAATTGAGGCTGTCGCCAAATGGCCAACCCCCCGCACCAAGACCCAGGTATTAGCTTTCTTAGGTACCGCTGGGTATTACCGGAAATTTGTACCCAATTATAGCGCCGTAGCAAAACCCCTCACTGACCTTACCCGTAAAAATCTCCCTAAGATTGTCACCTGGAGCCCAGAGTGTGAACAGGCATTCCAAAAACTGAAAGACTCTTTGATAAATGCTCCTGTCTTGGCCGCTCCTGATCCAACTAAACGTTTTCTTGTCCACACAGACGCTTCAATGTTTGGATTGGGAGCAGTACTGAGCCAAGTCGGAGCTGATGGCGGCGAGCATCCTGTAGCTTACTTAAGCAGGAAATTGTTACCCCGAGAGGTAAGCTACGCCGCCATCGAAAAGGAATGCCTGGCCGTGGTGTGGGCCTTAAAGAAATTACAGCCGTACATTTATGGACAACAGTTCTCGCTACTCACAACCCGTTGGTATGGCTAAACAGGGTGTCTGGAGACAATGCCCGGCTGTTGCGCTGGAGTTTGGCGCTGCAGCCGTTTGACTTGACAATTCACTACCGCCCTGGGAAGCAGAATGGTAACGCCGACGGGTTGTCCAGACAAACTGACCTTGAACAATGATCGTTGGGTACTCTTCCGGACCTCCCCAAGCCGATCCGTTTGGATCAGACTGTGTATGCCGGCTTGGTTCTGGGGGAGCATTGTGGAAAATCCAGCCACATTGAGAACTGTTGGACTGTATCCATGACAATCCCTGTGACTATGGGCCCTGGGCGATTTGGCCCTTTAAATACAGAACTTGGGCATATTGCATGTTATTTCCCTGTTTCTGGGCTTAATGGATTCATTTGTACCATGCTGGGTGGGGTTCTATTGTCCCATTGTGTAGTAACTTTTCAGTTTAGGAGATAATGGGGGAGATACAGTGATTGATTCAATTATCTCCTAGACAGAGGGGAGGAATATGTGTGGGTTGTAACTACAATGTTATCGGGTAATGTATGATAATGTGTGTGTCCCTCTCCTTCAGGGGAGCATGTAATAAAAAGGGCTGCAAGCTAGCCGCCGAGGAGTTCACCTCCAAGCGATGTGTCGTCTAGTACTGGAGGGATGGGATTTATACCCGCTACCTGCATTTCATTCTGATGTTCCTGTCTACCAGCGGAGATACTGCACTTCACCCTGCCTCTCCGCTACATATTGTGTATATAACCACTTCACCCTGCCTCTCCGCTACACTGTACTATAATATACTGCACTTCACCCTGCCTCTCCGCTACACTGTACTATAATATACTGCACTTCACCCTGCCTCTCCGCTACACTGTACTATAATATACTGCACTTCACCCTGCCTCTCCGCTACATACTGTGTATATAACCACTTCACCCTGCCTCTCCGCTACATACTGTGTATATAACCACTTCACCCTGCCTCTCCGCTACAACAATTACTGTAATGATCTCAGCAGGTCCTTTAATGACAGCAATGAAATGCAGTGGAAAGATTTTTTTGGGATTAAGTTAATTTTCATGGCAAAGAAGGACAATGCAATTCATCTGATCACTCTTCATAACATTCTGGAGTAGATGCAAAATGCTATTATAAAAACTTAAGCAGCAACTTTTCCAATTTCCAATATTTATGTAATTCTCAAAACTTTTGGCCACGACTGTAGATCCATATAGCCCAGCTAGAATCAGATCTCAGAGTCGCACAGGCCGAGATTAAGGACTTAAAATACAACCTTGATCACAGCCATGATGCATATCAAAGGGCAAAAAGGGTAACTTAGAGGAGTTACATCTCCCGCATTCCAAAATTCAGCAGACAGGCAAATCAAGCCATACTATAATTGATATTGATCAAGATCCGTCTGATACTGAGGGATTTCCAGACCCCCCAAATCTTATGCCCCAACATCTAGACATGTCATCATATGCTCTTAAAGCAGACTCCATTCCAGACCACAAGACACCAAGAAATGATGGCATGATTACACAAAAGGCATTAACCCAAGTAAGTCGGGCATTCCAAACTGTAATCACTTTACTAGGTGCCAGCAACACAGAAGCCCCTAGAAGTGTCTCGCCACACATTCCCCTGGAGAGAGATGCAAGGGTTAAATCCCCTGCACCATATGTGTCTCATGGAAGTGATCAAAGTGCATGTGATTCTGACAGTGATGCAGGAAAACGTGTGTCTTATTCCCTACCACGCAGGCATGGGTTTGCCCATAAGAAAGATCATGGTCCCAGATGACCAACATATGCTGAAGTGGTCTCTAGGAAGAAAAATACTCAGTATTCAGAGACGGATCAGAGCTCCTCAAGCATCATTAAATTTCTGAATGCCACTGTGCCCAAGTTCTCTAAGAAAGATTCTTCTCAAATTGCAAACCACTTAGAACTGTAAGAGTCCACTATGGATTCTTTAAAGCTGTACTCTGATGTTGACAGGATCAGATTCCTACCATGGGCATTTGATGATTTCATTATTTTACTTCCTTTAGGGATAGAGGAATTCAAAATTGGCAAGATGTTTTGCATGAAATTAAACTAGAATTCGGACCTTACCGAACCATTACTGCTGCAAAACGTGAGATATCTAAGCTCACATGTAGGCTCAATCAGAGTCCCCGTGAATTCCTCTCTGTCCTTAAAAATGCCTATGGGTTAGCATACAGGTCCCCAAATTGGGAATCTGAAGAGTTTAAGCAGCTGTTCTATGATGCAATGCCAACCCAAATCAAACTTAGCCTAGCCAGAGATCTTGATATTGAAGCTCCCCTGGACAGGTTGGTGACTGCTGCCACCACACTGTATAATATCAGTGATTGCCATGCTACAGGTGAGCGGAGGTTCAAAAAGTCCCCAGAGCAAAATGTAGCTGAAGCTAAGGTAAACCCTAGCTTGGGATTTGAAACGCAGCCACGTAAATACCCTCAATCTACAGTACCTGTCCAACAAACCCAGCGACAACAGGTAGGACCCAAACAGATAAAGCCCCAAAACCTCAATGGTTCAGAGGGAAATCATTTTGGTGCTGAACGGTCTAACTTCCGCCCCTATTACAATGGGGGTCCCCAGGGATATAGGCCCTTTGACAATAGGGGTTCCCAGGGATACAGGAACTGGAACAACAGGCCCAGATAACAAAGGGAAGATAGGCAGAAACCCTCAAATTCACCTAGGGGTAGGTCACCCAACAATAACCAGGGCGCCCCACAAAATCAAAATGTACGCAAACCAAACAGGTTTGATCAACTGGCTGAACAAATGGCCCAGCTGTATGACATTGTAAGTAAGTCGTCCCAAGGGTCCCAAGGAAAACAGCCTGAACCTTTTTTAGGGGCAACTCCAAGTCCCAGCTCAGCCCCATAAAGCAAATAGGGCAGGGTCAAAGTCCAGGCCAACGCAAGGTTATCAAGGTGGTTGAGGAAGAATCTAAATTGATATCTAACCATATTTTTCCTTGCAGGGTTCCTGAGCCTAAAGTTGGGGCCAGGGAGGAGGTGTCTAATATGTTATCTATTTTGCAGACTAATCTTGTCGATCCCTGCAATCCTGTGTCTTCTCCAACAAGTGATCCTATCGTATCAGCGTCAGGCTGTGAACTGTCTATAAACTGTGGCATAGCCAGGCTGTCTCCTAAGGTGGGGGCTACTACTCCTGTTCCCTGCAGCAGGAATGTGAAGGATTCACCAGAGGTCGCGACGCTGCAGAGAGGTCATCCTCTCAGAAAACAGGAAAAGAACACTCACCCTAACTTCCTATGTGATTTGTTTCAGGTCGAAGGCCGATATTTCGTGGACTCTTATCTTCAAGATGAGCATATCGGGCCAATCAGGGGTTTAATTGATACAAGATCACAGGCAACTATCTTATCACATAGTTATTTCCAACAGGTTCTGGATTTAACAGCAAAGAGACCGAGATTGAAATTGTTCGATGGCTCTCTGATAAGTGTAGGTGGAGACACTTTCAAAATTGGCAAGAAGACAATTAAACACCCCACACTGATTGTGGACCTTTCATATGATCGGCTGATCATAGGAATTGACCTTCTGAAAAGGTTGAGTTCCATAATAGACTTCATAAATGAAGCAGTTTGGACTCAGGTAAAGGCACCCATTGCCTATGATTATTCTTGCAATGCACAAACCCAACGCAGTTGTCATGTGATTGAAGAGAGGCCTAACTCTGTTGAAGTTCATTTTAGGAACAGTCAAACGCTGGATGTCACGATCCTGAAAAATGGTAAGCCGAGGAAGCTGTCAATGGTGCCGCTCATATCATTACTATCCAGAAGGACAGAATCGAGAAGATAACCTTGGATGAGGATGTATTGACTATTTCCCTTTAAGGGGGAAGTCACGAAGTCGTGGACCTGGCCAAGTATACTCAATCCATGGTACAGATTGAAAAGGTCAATGACAATGTATTGATTCCCATACAGGTGAACAATATAGCCCGGGTGAAATATGCCAAGTTGGATCTGAAATCCGAAGTCAGCTACATAAGCTTAGGACTCTTAAAACAGCTCACCAATCCTAAAATAATTAAAAATTCCTCTCCACAGGAACAATGGGTTCATGATCTGGATGGAGATTCCCAGAATCATAATGTGGTTGCAAAATGTATTTTGTCTATATCCATATGAAATAAGACTACAGAACACGTTTTCATCGTGTTGAATGAACCACGGCATCAGATGTATATGGGTAATGACCTTCTGCACTGATTTGCCATGCAGATTGATCTGGTAAAATATACCCTCTGGTCCAGATTTCCGGGAGATCCAGAGGGATTCCAGGATGTGAAGAAAGCCTTGAGATGGGGACAACAGATGCCCCAAGCCGTGAGTATCATGGTTGCTGAGGAGGTTAAAATCTCTGAAGGATGTAAACCATTTCTTCTTACCATTCAAGTGAAGAAGGGACAAACTCTGAAGAACGCAGACTCTTTGAACTGTTTGTCCAACCGGATGCAGCAACTCAGACTAAAGGTAAAACCCATACCTATAATTAACATTCACCAGGATCCATTGCACATGATAATCCATAACATGGCTCCCCATAGCATATCCCTGCAGAAAAACACCGTAATTGGTCTAGCTATGGATTCGGAATACTATACCTTTGGATTCCAGAATAATAGAAACCTAGAATGTGTCGGCAGATAAGAACCATTTGGCCCATCTAGTCTGCCCAATATACTAAATACTATGAATAGTCCTTAGCCCTATCTTATATGAAGGATGGCCTTATGCCTATCCCATGCATGCTTAAACTCCTTCACTCTATTTGCAGCTACCACTTCTGCAGGAAGGCTATTCCATGCATCCACTACTCTCTCAGTAAAGTAATACTTCCTGATATTACTGTTAACCCTTTGCCCCTCTAATGTAACACTATGTCCTCTTGTAGCAGTTTTCCTTCTTGTAAATCTTCTCTCCTCTTTTACCTTGTTGATTCCCTTTATGTATTTAGCAGTTTCTCTCATCTCCCCTCTGCCTCGTCTTTCTTCCAAGCTCTACATGTTAAGGTCCTTTAATCTTTCCTGGTAAGTTTTATCCTGCAATCCATGGACCAGTTTAGTAGCTCTTCTCTGAACTCTCTCCAAAGTATCAGTATCCTTCTGGAGATATGGTCTCCAGTACTGAGCACAATACTCCAGATGAGGTCTCACTAGTGCTCTGTAGAGCGGCATGAGCGCCTCCCTCTGTCTACTGGTAATGCCTCTCCCTATACACCCCAGCATTCTGCTAGCATCTCCTGCTGCTCTATGACATGGTCTGCCTACCTTTAAGTCTTCTGAAATAATGACCCATAAATCCCTTTCCTCAGATACTGAGGTTAGGACTGTATCACTGATTGTATATTCTGCTCTTGGGTTTTTACGCCCCAGGTGCATTATCTTGCACTTATCAACATTAAATTATGTCATTGGACTTATTCCTGATGAATACCTAACAGAAGAACAGGTAGTGGAACAGTGTTTTTCCTCAACACCTGAGGGGTTATTCAATATCCACTCTGTTTACCCTTTCAATTCTGAAGAAGGTACATGCCACATTGAAGAGTCATCATTGGTTTTCAACCAGGAGATAGATGAAAAGGAATACGAGTCATGCCAACAAGGAAAGGATAAGGTACAGTACACCCAAAATGATTTAACTAGTGAGCTTGAAGAAACTTACGAGTTAAGTCAGCGTGAAATCTTTCCAGAATTTCAGGAACGGGTGGAAGAGCAAATCTATATTGCTAACACGTGCTCCAATGAGTCAGAGCGTCAACAGCTAAAGGAGCTCTTCACATGATTCTAGGACATGTTTGCCAAGGATTCTTATGATTGTGGGGAAACAGACCTGCCTGTCGCAAGAATCCACACAGATACTGATGCACCCCCTGTCTTTGTCAAACAATACCGACTTCCGTTGGCGGCTTATAAGTCCCTATCGGAAATCATCAAAAACCTGGAGAGAAGGGGCATCATCCGGCCGATACATAGCTCGTTCAACCGTCCTATACTTGGAGTCCTCAAACCCAACGGTCAATTTCGTCTCTGCTCGGACCTAAGACAATTAAACAAACGTGTTAACACGTCCGGATGGCCCATGCCATACATTGACCAGTGTTTGGCGCAAATTCAAGGATCCAAAATTTTTACCGCCCTTGACTGTGCACAAGGATATTGGAAGATGAAAGTGGACGAAAGGGATCAGTACAAACTGGCCTTCACATTTTGAAAGCAACAATATGCATGGACCTGACTACCCTTCGGATACATAAATGTGGGCCATGAATTTGCTGTGTTCATGCATAAGGCAATGCCTGATGCCACTGAACGAGGTACCTTATCCTATGTGGAGGACATCCTGACCAAAAGCACGACTTTTGAGTAACATATTGTAGAACTGAGGTATGTACTAACCCAACTGAGAAAAGCTGGTGTGAAACTTTCTTTGCAGAAGGCTAATTATGCCAAAATTACAAAACCTCTTTTGCAGTTGCTGAAGAAAGGAGTGAAATGGGAATGGAGTGAGCGTCATGAGCAAGCTGTGAATGAACTCAAGGCCAAGCTTGTCCAGGCCCCATGCCTTGCATATGCAGAGGGTGGAAAACCTTTCTTCGTGGAAACAGGTGAACGACAAAAGCGTGAGTGCAGTCCTTTTCCAGAAAAAGAAAAACCTGAACAAGATCATCGCCTATGCCATCAAATCCTTATCACCGGTTGAAGTAAAATTCAACAGTTGTGAGAAAGCATTACTGTCAACAGTGTGGGCTTTACAATATTTCAGGAGCTTCATTCAAGGTGAAAAGATCATTGTGGAAACTGCACATCAACCACTGCAATATTTGCAAAGTGAAAGGATCAAAGATGGAAATCTGTCAAACAGCAGGATAACCGCCTGGACGATGTCCTTAATGGGATGGCCATTGGAGATCAGGTATAAACAAAATAATAAGAATCCAGTTGCTCAAGGATTAGCTGAACTGCATGATTGTTCCAATGCGGAACAGGGAGGTAAGTCACCAGAAATGTATCGATTGATAATATGAATATGATTTATTAGAGGAACAATCATTATCCCCATATAAATCCTGTGATGAGGAGTACTGCGAATCATTACCATATGTATATGTAGACGGCTGTTCTTTCCATACGGATGTGGGAAATGAGCGTACACTGGTTGCCGATGTCGGAATTGCATGGAATAATATATTCCCGGACATATCCGTTGGATATAAAATTGGCCCAAAAAGTAGCCAAGTCGCAGAACTCACCGCTGTGTACCAAGCCGTACAAATGGCTATCGAATATGATATTAAATAGTTTTCCATAATCACAGATTCTGATTATATTCGTAATAGCTTTGTGGAGTATTTCCCCGGATGGAAAAGATCCAACATGATGAGAAGCAACAACAAGCCAGTCAAGGATGGTAAGATGTTTTGCAAAATCGATGAAATGGTTATTATCCACAATCTTACCATTTACTGGAAAAATGTGAAGGGTCATTCAAAGTATCCAGGTATGGATAAGAAAGGGAATGATCTAGCAGACTCCCTCGATAAACAAGCAGCCATCAATGGAGAAGTTTTGGATGTGGATGATCTCATGGAAACTGGATGAAACAACAAAAATCAGGCCCAAAAGGGAACTGAAGCCAATGTGTTGCAATGGAGCCAAGATTCCCCTAGTGAGGATCTCATCACGAGCCAAAAGGGGGATCCAATTATTGGTACTTTTTATAAACATATTGAAGATCCACAGAATTGTCCTATAAATACAGAAGATTGCGATGGCAAAGAGGAGTTACGGATTTTGATGAAGGATAGGTCCCAATTTTCGTTACAGGATGGATTGTTGATTAGGACCTTGAAGAATGGTATCACGCATCGGGCAGTACCCGCAACATACCAAGGTTTGATGCTACAACTCGCCCATGATGCCCCGACAGCTGGTCACCGAGGTGAGAAGTTGACATACGAGTTGTTACAGGACTATGCTTATTGGCCACATATGTTGCAAGATGTTCGCACGTATTGTCAAGGATGTCTAATCTGCCCTCAATTCCAGCCATAGACACCCACTCATCGAGCGCCGCTGAAGAAAAGGAGGATGTCCATGCCATGCTCAGACATCCAAATTGACTTCATCGGACCAGTAACAACCTCATCAAAAGGCAACAGATATATGTTAACCGTGACTTGCTCACAAAATGGGTGGAATGTTTGCCTTGTAAAACATGCAGTTCAAGTGTATGTGCATCTCTTCTCATTAACCACATATTTTTCAGGTTTGGTTTTCCCCAACGCATGTGGGAGATACTGGGGGTAAAAAGAAAGCTACATATAGCCTTTAGTGGTGGAGTGGAGTGCTACAACCAGTCCATTGTGAACATTCTAAAAAAGTTTGTCAATGAATCCGGTAAGGACTGGGATGTCAAATTGCCTTTGGTTCTTATGGCCTTTAGAGCCACCCAAAGCGCAGCAACTAAACTTTCTCCCTTCGAAATGATCATAGGCAGGAAGATGGTGTTACCCCAACATTTGCTCTACCGGACGACAGACCACAATTTAATAAATGCTACAACATCTCATCAATATGTGGAAAATCTACGCAAGCACCTTCAGCATGCTTTTGCGTTTGCCCAGAAGAATATAGAGAAAGCCACAATAAGTGCTAAGACGTACTACGATCTGAAGACTACACAGAAGGAGTATCAAATTTCCGATCAGGTTTATCTCAATAGCTTTGTTTGGGATCAAGTGAAGGAGAGAAAGTTCTTACCTTCCTGGAAAGGACCTTATGTCATCACTGACAAGTTGTCATCTGTGGTCTACAAGATAAAAATCCCTAAGGGGGATGAATTTGTAGAAATATGGGTGCACATTAACCAGTTACGTGTTTGTCATCCTAGCTCACGACTTCGTGAGTTGGATGAAGAGAGGTGGAGAGATTTTACGGTTCCAGCTAAAGTCAGAAACCAGGATTGGTATTGTATGAACAAACATGTGTACTAACCATCCTCATATGTGCTTCCTCTATAACTAAACATCTCTTAACTTACCTCTAAAACTAAGAACTTGCTCTGTTCAAGAAAATAACCTATGCCAATCAAAGATACATGATAGCATTAACTCTTTTCTTGCAGGATAAAAGTGAAAGATGTATGTACTCATATGTGTCATACAATTTTATAGGTACAAGATGCCGACTAAGATGATTGCCATCGTTTATGTCATCCTAATCTTGGGGAAGGAGTTCCACGCAGAGCCGATTGCTGTGCCAGGCCTTTCATCCGGGATCATGCTGCAGGATACCCTGCAGGATTCATACTGACGAACAAGAGGATTCTATCCCAGAAGATTTACATCAGCCTGGATCCACGTGTCCGAGATCATGTTGCCGGGGATCCAAGCCTGGTACCAGACACACATGGGATATTCCCAAGAACGGATTACGCAAATCCTGGAGCAAGCGAGAAAGACCTTGACCAGAGAGCAGTTTTCTACAAACCAAAGCGATTAATTTCTGCAATCGTAGCCGCTATAATCTTTAGCGTAGTAGGCGCTGTCATTGCTACAGGTGTAACAGTTGCCAATTCCATCTCTATCAAGACATTGGAACTCGAAGTTGGTTCATTGAAAGAGAACCTAATAAACATTCATGCGGAAGATGGAGAATCAAAACAAACATTTATCGAACTTATATACTGTTTTGCAGGATCTATGGGATGGTTACGTTTATTGACTATCCAAGTGGTGCATTGTATAAGATCCTTCAAAAAGACTTTGGCCAAGTTGTGGTACAAGCAAGGTTCACGCACCCAATCCTTAGAGGATTCCATATGAAAAGCCCTTTTAGACATTCCAAATACATTCACACTTTATGGAACATTTTTGGAATGAAGAGGATTTGTTATGAAAATGCACAAGTATACAATATTATCTAATGATATTATAACCAAAATGAATGCTCATTGCCTTTAAAAATAAAATCAGCCTGAACCAAAGTTCTAATATGTGGCTGAGGAAGCCAAGATGAGTTCATGGCAAGTTTAGTTTATATAAAAATAATTGTGAACATGAACGGACATTGTATTTAAAAGTTATTGCTAAGGATATGGGTTTATCTATGGGGAGTACACCAGCTTCCTCAGACATGTCTGTCTGAAGGGAACAAGGTTGTTTCATGGATAAGCCATGACGTGATAAGAATTCATATCCTTGAGGCACACCTGCTGTATGAGGTTCAATTTATGTACTCATAATTATATTATATATATATCTTTGTATGGTATATTTAGTTTACAACATATTTTAACCAATAATTCATATAATGTGTTGTCTATGTGTAACAATGTATCGATTTATATATATATTATACCATATATGTATCAATTAGGATGTATCCTGTAGAAGGTACAGAGACATTGAAGTAAGTTTCTGTTAATTGAATTTATGAGAAGAGTTAACATATATTTCAAAAAGATAGGAGAAGACAGTGACTCCAACAAGTCCAGGATATAGGTAATAAAAAGTGTCAGGAAAATACCTTCCTCATTGATGTATATTAAAAAGGTTAAGAAGGTCATGTGAACGTATTATTAGATATTTAGTTTTAATGTTTAAAGTTGTGATGTTCATCTGCAGTACCACAGTGCCATCTGGAGGCAGATGGACAATATTATATTATTTTATTATTTGTTTTATGCCATTTCAAGAGTTAATATGACATAATGGTGTTATTAGCATGCGAATACACCCACCCTACCTGATTGGAAATCCCTAATCTAAAGGGGATGATTCTTAGATAAGGGGGGGAATAATTACTTGCGTGCAGAGCTATTAAGCAATTAATCCATAGATCCAGAGATCCATCCATCCATTCATTCAATCAAGACCAAAAGAAACTCAAAAAGAAAACTTTACCAGAAGAAACTTGGATTATTTTTTGGATTACTAGGAAAGTTCTTGAGAACTGGTCCCATCTGAACTCTGTTTACCTTTGACCCTGTAACGTATATTTGTGTTTACTACTCGTGATATTAATAAGATATTTCTCTCGGTATATAGCCATATATACTGTGGGAATATATAGTGTCAGGCGCCTCCAGTTATTTTCCTGTATAATCTGTGTTTTATTGCTATAGCCTGTTTGATAAACAGAAGATCCTAAGTTTCTCTTGGTATATGAGTCTGTTAGTTAGAAGTATGACCCTGGTTGTCATAAATCACTAAGTCACACTGTGCTGGTCAGATAGGGGTGTGTTAGCGCCACCGTGTGGTACATTTTGGGTATTATTTTGTAACTCCATTATTTGTTTTGCAATTGTATTGATTTTATATTCTTTGTTTTATAATAAACGATATATATATATTTTTTTTTTTTTTTTTTTTGCATATACAATTGTCCCTTTGTTTCACTGCTTGCACAAATCAAATTAAGATACTCGATAAAAAGAACTTAGAGGCGATTATGTCCGCCTAAAGGGTCATATAATTTTTTTTTGATACTTTTTTTTGTTTGATCCTCTCTTTTATATAAAGATTCTTTTTATATAAACGATATATGACAGATGGTAAAGCTGCCCATTCTTCCTGGCAAAAAGCCTCCAGTTCCCCTAAATTCTTGGGCTGTCTTGCATGAACTGCAGGTTTGATGTCTCCCCAGAGTGGCTCAATGATATTGAGGTCTGGAGACTGAGATGGCCACTCCAGAACCTTCACTTTATTTTGCTTTAGGGAATCACAGGTCGACTTAGAATTGTGTTTTGGATCATTGTCATGTTGGAATGTCCAAGTACGTCCCATGCGCAGCTTTTGGGATGAGTGCAAATTTTCCTCCAGTATTTATGATACAATAGTATATTCATATTGCCATCAATTCTGACCAAATGTCCTGTGCCTTTGTAGCTCACACATCCCCAAAACATCAGTGATCCACCACCATGTTTCACAGTAAGAATGGTGTTCCTTTCATCATAGGCCTTGTTGACTCTTCTCCAAATGTAGCGTTTATGGTTGTGTCCAAACAGTTTTAGTCTCATCACTCCAAATGACTTTGTGCCAGAAGGTTTGAGGCTTGTCTCTGTGCTAATTGGCATAGTGTAAGCGGGATACTTTGTGGCATTTGCGTAGTAATGGCTTTCTTCTGGCAACTCGACCATGCGGCCCATCTTTCTTCAAGTGCCTCCTTATTGTGCATCTTGAAACAGTCACACCACATTCTTTCAGAACCTGAAGTTATTTGTGTTTTTTTTCTTGCATCCCGAACAATTTTCCTGGCAGCTCTGGCTGAAAGTTTAGTTTGTCTACCTGATCGTGGTTTGGTTTCAGCAGAACCCCTACTTTTTGAACACTGCTGATCGGCATTCTCAAGTCCTTTGATATTTTTCTTATATCCCTTTCCTGTTTTATAGAGTTCAACTACCTTTTCCTGCAGATCCTTTGACAATTATTTTGCTTTCCCCATGACTTAGAGTCCAAACATCATCAGTAATGATGAGGAAGGGGAACTTATGTCCCCGAAACGCGTTGAGCCATATATTATACCGAATAAAGTGTTTGACCTGAAGCCCTCCTGTGGTGCTGCCGTCTGTCATTACCATTCTACCTGTGATCCTGGCCAGGGGGGGTTTAGGTCGCAGGTGTCATGTGCTTATCCTGACGACCACCCTTGCATACCATGAAGTGAGTCAATGATTTTTTATTTATTTTTTCTATTTAATATTGTAACATTATTACTTATTTTTAATCTTTTTTTTACTAAAAGGTTATTCTATAATAATAGTGATAACATTATCTTGTCAGCATCATTGGATGTTTTAACGTATTACCGTCCTAGTGCACGAATATTTATTCATTATATTGTATTTAATAACGGAGTGGCGCTCACCATTTCTTCAACCCTTTTTCTTTTCCTCCTTTCATGTGATCAGGCCAAATCACCAGGGTATGTAAACTTCTGATCAGGGTCATTTGGGTAGTTTGTGTTGTGATTATGATTTAAAAAGAGTAAACAGAGTTGTTTGAAAATAAATGGCTTCAGCCGACCACTAACCATGAGTGAGAGAAAAGTGTTTGTGTTATCATTCATATTCTCTGAACAATGGTATGCAAGGGTATGTAAACTGAGGAGCACAACTCTAGAGTCACTGACATAGAAAGATCTGTGAGCTCTTTGGAGAATGAATTAAAAGAATTTAAAACTGAAATCCCCATTTTGAGAACAGATCAAAACACGCTATAAAAGAAAGTGATAGACCTGGAAGATAGGTCGAGGAGATGCAATGTGAGAATACTGGGGCTACCCAAGGACGCAGAGAAAAAGAATCCAGCTGAAATGATACAGACCTTTATTCTTGATCATTTCGGAAAGGACTATTTTTCGCCAATGTTTATGATAGAGATGGCACATCGGGTCCCAGGGGGTCAACCAATGCTTGGAAGGCAGCCAGGGGTGCTCCTGGCAAAGGTTCTTGTTTCAAGGGACAGAGATATGATTTTGAAAAGGGCCAGGGAATGTTCCCCCATTTCATACGACGGAAAAAAAATGGGCCTTTCTTCCCAGATTTCTCTAAGGAGATTCAAGAAAAGAGGCGCAGCTTTTTAGCAGTTAAGAAACTGTCACCACCAGACATCTGAGAAGCTCTGACAGACGTTCTTCAGAACCTCCTCCTTGAGGTTCCTTTTGTTTTGCTTTTGTTTTCTCATCTCGTTAGCCTCTCTCAGCTGTCATGTAGTTGCACTGATTGCATCCCTTTAAATCCCTTCCCATACTGCATCACTTTGCGGTTTATACAACTTCCTGGAGTGTGTGCATGCTGGATGCTACTACTGAGTCTTCTACAGATAAGTTTTGTTCATACATTTATGTTTTCCTGTTTGCTGGATCCTAGGTGACCCTGACTCCCTCCGTATCAAGTGTAGGGAGCCGGTAGTCGTGTCCCCTCACTATTATAGGGTGTTCAGGTGTTATACAGTCGAGGAAGGAGGATATGCGATCATCTACCATTGAGATTTGTACATAGGCTGAGCAGTTAGGGAGAGAGCCAGGTCTGATGCAGGGCTCTCCCTTTGGTTCCTTAGTTTTGGATTCAGTCAGTCGGATCTTCATTTTGTGTCTTCTAGTTTTCTGTACACCTTCCGTGACAGAAACGTCTACAAGGAAAAGATATTAAGTATTCTTTTTTGCATCCAGCTAAACTTCGAATACTATTTAATGAGGCAACATATTTTTTGAGACTCCGGCCCATGTTTCTGATTGGCTTGTTTGGAATAGTATTTCAATCAGGCACTATTATATGTATGGCTCCCTAGGGTGGTGGTGGTCCGGGGTGAGGGGGAGAAGGGGTCGGAGTGAAGAGGTCTGTTGCTGGATAGCTGCGGATCATTGGAGAGGGGGGCAGGAGGTTGGGGTTTGTTTGGGCTGGGGTGCGATGTGTGTCTAAGGATGATGGGGGGGGGGGGGGCAGGGGAAGGAGAGATCTCAAATTTTGGGTCCTTTTTAGCTGATTGAGTCCTTACCTGGAATGTACGGGGACTTGGGGACAAATTGAAAAGACAAGCTGTGTTTGATTTAGTCCAGAGACATCTACCAGCTGTGGTCTGTCTGTTGGAGACTCACTTTACTGAAGAGGCTGCCTCGCAGAGCAGTAGAGGATGGGTCTCGCAGGCATTTCATTCAACTTTCACTAGTTATTCCAGAGAAGTTATTATTTATTTTTTTCATAGAAGGATTGATTTTGTATGCGAGGCATCCTCTATTGACAGTCTATGGGAAACTTTTCGGCAGAATGTGTATCTTGGCTTTTATTTATATCCCCCCCCCCTTTTTTTTTTCTTTTTATGTACCAATTTGCTTATTGACTTTTATGGAGAAGTGGCCAGAATGTCTTACGTTGGTGAATGAGACTTTAACTATGTCATCAACCCTAAGGTTGATAGGATTACTATGGAAAGCTATACCTTCTCCGGGATCCCCTCTGGCACGATTTTGTCAGGAGTCTGGTATAACTCTATGACTGGAGTTATACATGAGCTCTGATAAGGATCTGATAAGACCTCCCTTTAGACTAAATCCCTATTGGTTGATGGTGCTAGATAATCATGATCTAATTAAACAGGAGACTTTTTTTGGGCTGTTAATAATAATTCAGCTAGGGTCCAATCGGTATGGGCGCACTTAAGGCCTTTATGAGGGGGTTATTTGTCAGCAATATCCATAAGTTAATGAAGGGATACGGGATGAGAGAAAGGACCTTAAAAGAAGCTGCTACATGTTATGCCAGTCTTTGGATGCTACTAAGGCCTTTGACAGGGTGGAGTGCGAATTCCTGTGGAGGGTCATCGGAAGGATGGGATTTGGGGAGCGGTTTATTAGTATGATTAGGCTTTTGTATGTGAGATTGAATCTTAATGGGAGCATAACCTCGAGTTTTACTTTGTTGAGAGGCTCCCGTCAGGGATGCCCGCTTTCTCCGCTATTGTTTGACATATACATCGAGCCTCTAGTCGTTAGTGTTAGACAAGATGCCATAATTAAGGGCTTTGGAACATTAGGAGTAGAGGATCGCATTTCTTTATATGCAGAGGATGTATTATTTTTTGTAGAACACTCTAATATAACTTTGCTAAGAATTATTTGAACAGTTACTTCTTTTGGGGAGGTTTCTGGCTTTGATATAAATTGGTCAACAACCATTCTTTTGCTATTGGATAGGTTTGAACTTTCTAGAGAGTGGTTTTTGAGTATGATCAAAGTCTCTGATACATTTGAATATCTGGCTGTGATGATTTCCCCTAAGGAGGAAGAGTATATACGGCTCAATTTGATTCCAGTGATTACTAAATTAAGATCTAAGACCTCGACATGGATTCGGCTCCCCAAGTCCAGAGCCGGTAGAATCTCTATGGTCAAGATGATAATTCTACCCCAACTTTATGTCTTAAGGAACTCTCCAATATGGATTAAAGATAAGTTTTTTTAATTAATTGAGAAAATTATTAATAACTTACTGTGGGGAAGGAAAGGGGTAAGGTTAAAGTTGAAATATATATATATCAGCCAATGGAGCAGGGAGGGTTAAACCTTCCCTACTTCAAGGGTTACTTTATAGCTGAGCAGTTATGGCTATGGGGTGAATGGGAAAAAAGCTCCCTATGTAAGCTTTTGGTGGGTCGCTCTCCATATGATATTTCCTCTGTTTGGGCGTTTAATTAGGGTGGATCAAGACTATATGGCTGCTAGAATGCTTTTTTTCTAAATCTTGGGCCACTGCTAGATGCTGGTTGGGGATAAAGGGATCTTTAATTTGCACCCCTCTTTGGTATAATTTCTATTTAAAAGGATCTTTGAATTATCGAGGGATCAGTTTTGGCAAAAAAATATTTTATATGCTTCACAGGTTGTGGAGAATGGAGAGATTCTTCCATTATCTTTGCTAGTTCATAGAGGAAATTTAGGTAATTTAAGCTGGTTTAGATATTTTCAGTTGTGTTCAGCACTGGCCAGTGTTAAGGAAAAACCACTGCTGGTAATAGACTTATAACAAATAATACAGATCAGCGGCTCACCCTATGTACTGAATGGACAGGGTGCTCACCTCTCGGTCCACCCAGACCGCACGAAAGGTAAAAAGTATAGATATGAGAAAATGAGGGGCACTCCGTATAAGGGAACAGGAGACGATAATTAGCGGTACAAATTTAATATCGCATCAGATCATCATACATAAAACCATACAATAAAATATAATAAAATATAATGTAACAGTGAAGGCAGGGTCCTGAAAAACTGATGATATTTCAAGGGTCCATGAGACACTATCCACCTTATAATCAGTCTCAACAGGTAAGAATGGCCTAAATACCGTTCCCAAGATGTGTACTCCAAGTGTATCAAAAGGAGGTATAAGATGTCAACACTGTCCAGTTTGAAACATCCAGAATCAAGCAATACTTCTGTCAAGTCCTAAACAGAGTTGCTCTTCGGATATAATGACACAGTAGCAGCCGAGATCTCTTACCATCTGTATCCACTCCGCTCACATGGAGACTCGAGGTAGCGGCCGAGTACAGCTGACGTGGGGTCCCACGTGATGTAGAGTCTGAACGTGACGTCTCACGTGACTCACCAGCTGGAGTTGTTGTAGCGTATTCCTGTAGCACTTAACGAACACCACCTCTGTACCGGACTGGCTATGCAGATCACCCCGACCGACGTAATCACTTTGCGGTCACTAGTAGTACTTGGGGGAAAAGGCTCACTGTCCCAACTTGCCCAAACGCGGAAGGGGTATATACCCTGAAACGCGTTTGGGCAAGTTGGGACAGTGAGCCTTTTCCCCCAAGTACTACGAGTGACCGCAAAGTATTTACGTCGGTATGGGAGGACGCGATGCGAAATCCTAAGATCTCCCAATTGTATTGGTTAAGACACTGTTTAAGAAGGCATGCTCTCCTGGCCAAAAGGCATGGGGGGCTGATTGCCCTAGTATTGCTTTGGAAGAGTGGGAAAATATATTTGGGAATTTAAGACTTGTATCTCACAATTTTAACCACGTATTAGTTCAATGTAATATTATACATGGACTATATATCACCCTATTAAATAAATGTGGGTAAATGTGGTTAAATAAATGTGGGTTAAGGGAAGCTTCTAACTGTCCAAGATGTGATTCACCTGAGGCCGAGTTTATGCATAAGCTTTGGTCCTGTTTAGAACTAAGTGAATCCTGGAGCTCAGTCTGAATTTGTAGCGATCCCGTTGACGCCACAATGCTCGCTATTAGATGATATTTCCAAGGTGAACTGCCCTAAGAATGAAAAGCTACTTCTGACTAGAATAATGTTCCTGGCTAGATTAATGATTATAAGAGCTTGGTTCTCACAAAATCCCCCAAAGCTCAATGCTCTTGGTCAACAAAGTAAAAAGATGTGAAAACATTGGTCATGTTGGAGGGAGATATGGTCATGTTGGAGGTTCTAGGGAACTGTGTGGTTTTGTTGCTCTTACAAGAGTTTTCGGAGGTCACTTTTGTTGGGGGTCCCCCCCCCCCCCATCACCATTCTCCTTTCATTAGATGGGAGGAATAGAGACGCATCACAAAGGGAGGGAGGAAGGGGTAAAAGTAAAGAATGTGTATTGTATTCTTACATTTTGTAAAATAGTGTTGTTGATATTATCTAATAAAGTATTTTACAAAAAAAGAAAAAAAAAGGGGTCGTTGATCCAGGGAGTTATTCTGCCTGATTGGAGTCGGGAAGGACTAAAGTCGGGAAAAGTGGCTTCTACCTCAGTTTTTTTTTGCCTTCCTCTGGATCACTGTGCAGGATAACAGGCTGAACTGGATGGAGGGCTTTCTTCAGTCTTATGTTAGTATGATGTAGCTTTATTATATCTGGCAGAAGCTGCAGGGGAAGGGATCTCATGGGGACCTCTGCTGGTTCTCACTAGGGCCGGTGGGTTTCCCATCACTTATTCACAAGTGAAAGAATGAAGTAAAGCCCCTATCACATGAGTGAGTTTTCCTTGCGGGTGTGATGCGGGAAGTGAACGCACAGCACCCGCTCCGAATCCTGAGCCATTCATTTCCTTCATGCATCAGTTCTGGGTTGTGTGAGAATCGCAGCACGTTCTATATTCTGCGTTTATCACGCAGCCTTGGCCCCATAGAAGTGAATGGGGCTTCAGTAAAAAACACTTCGCATCCGGAATCAAAGCATTTTTCACTGACGGTTGCTAATAGGTGTGGTTTATAAACTTTCTAGTTTTTTTTCAAATGCGTGAAAAACGCATCAAAACTAGAGATGAGCGAACTTCTGTTTTAAGTTCGGCGTCTAAAGTTCGGGGGCGGGTTAGCGGAGAATCCCGATCTGGAACCGGATATGGATTCCGACTTCCGTTGTGGTCCGTGGTAGCGGAATCAATAATCGGCCATTATTGATTCCGCTACCACGGACCACAACGGAAGTCGGAATCCATATCCGGTTCCAGATCGGGATTCTCCGCTAACCCGCCCCCGAACTTTAGACGCCGAACTTAAAACAGAAGTTCGCTCATCTCTAATCAAAACTGATTGCACCTGCGTAAGAAAAAACGGAAACACGCTATTGCAGACGAAACTGACTGAACTTGCTTGCGAAATGTTGCAAATTTCACTGAACACATCCTGACACAATCCGTCCGACTGCACCAGGGGTTGGATGAGATATATAGACGACGTATTCTTCATCTGGACTGACAGAATTGAACAATTATGCAATTTCAACATTACACTAATGGCATTTCTAATGAAGTCCACTTCACTTTGGCGTTCTCTGAGACAGCCTCACAGTTCTTGGACACCACTGTCTACACGGAAAAATACGGACACGTACGCACAGACTTGTAAACCATCCTCAACCAATGGAGTCTCTCCCCGAAAGCCAACAGCTTAAGGTTAGATGTGACGGACGAAACAAGGTTGGAGGACAGATTAGAGGACGTGTGCAGCAGGCTGCCCTAAAAGGATGGTAAAAGGACACGACAAGGACACGACAGAGAGCACTCGGACTGGACCGCAAACAGAGCAGACGGATAGCAGAGCTACTGAAATCCAGCTGGCATGTCCTTATGCTGTGACTCCCTAAGATAGAAACGTTCTAGACTGCCCGTCTGATCCGTGCGAAGCGAGTGCAACAGCATATACCTGCACATGATAAGACAGGATGCTACCCGTGCTCGGGTGCTGTAGATGTAACAGTTCAGGGGTAGGACGGGAAGAAATATCAGATGGAGGGTCATTATACCTTTGGGTATAGGATTATTCTACGTGGAAGAAAGAGACTGAATCAGCACCGTTACCTCATCCGTAAAATACCCACTGAAGAGAAACGCTCGGACAAGAACTCAACCACCGAGACCAAGCACAATGATACAGAATCATCGATGGAGCGCCCCCCAGAGGAAAGGCACAGGGAGTGCTTAATCGAGACTGGAGATACATTGGATGAGCTTGAACCTAAGGGTCTTATAGGGTGTTAGCTCCCTCTATCAGCCAGATACGGTTTACGTCACGGGGCTATAGTAGTTATAAGAATGGTACCTAGAGCTTGTGACGCCATTTTTTAAATCCCATTTCCTGTCTTTTTGGTATTCAGAGGGCTCTGGAATAAATAAGGCCTCTACTGACAGAGCAATAGACATACATCATTCGGCATTATTTACCACTCCTCTACTTGCGTTATCTGTGTAACCATACATAAGGGGGGATGTAAGTCCACGGCACATGCCGCTGTCCTTTCCACTGGATGGTCCGCCCTGCATGACCCTGGATGACTGATCGGGACGCTGCCCAGGGGATGGGGTGGTCTATTAAATCTGAGGTTCAGTAGAGGGTTCTTCTTACTATGGCTGGACCCAGGTCTCTAGCCAGAGGAATAGAAACATGAGAGGGGCCGCCTGCACTCATGCTCAGGAGGGGCTCCCATCCAGTGCTGAGGGCTGAGCCCGGACCTAGGAATGGAAGTCTCCACCAAGACTAATAGAAACATGAGAAGGGCCACTCCCGCACCCGCACTCAGGTTTGGCTCCCATCCGCGGTGAGGGCTGAGCACGGATCTAGGAATGGAAGTCTCCAGCCAGAAGAATAGAAACATGATAGGGGCCGCCTGCACCCATGCTCAGGAGGGGCTCCCATCCGGTGGTGAGGGCTGAGCCCGGACCTAGGAATGGAAGTCTCCAGCCAGAGGAATAGAAACATCAGAGGGCAGCCTGCACCCGTGCTCAGGAGGGGCTCCCGTCCGGTGGTGAGGGCTGACCTAGGAATGGAAGTCTCCAGCCAGAGGAAAAGAAACATGAGAGGGGCCGCACGCAACCATGCTCAGGATTGGCTCCCATCCGGCAGTAAGGGCTAAGCCCGGACCTAGGAATGGAAGTCTCCAGCCAGAGGAATAGACACATGAAAGGGGCTGCCTGCACCCGCGATCAGGAGGGGCTCCCGTCCGGTGGTGAGGGCTGAGCGTGGACCTAGGAATGGAAGTCTCCAGCCAGAGGATAGACACATGAGAGGGGCCGCCCACGCTCAGGAGGGGCTCCCGTTCGGTGGTGAGGGCTGAGCCCGGACCTAGGAATGGAAGTCTCCAGCCAGAGGATAGAAACATGAGAGGGGCCGCTCACACTCAGGAGGGGCTCCCGTCTGGTGGTGAGGGCTGAGCCCGGACCTAGGAATGGAAGTCTCCAGCCAGAGGAATAGAAACATGAGAGGGGCCGTCCGCGCTCAGGAGGGGCTCCCGTCCGGCAGTGAGGGCTGAGCCCGGACCTAGGAATGGAAGTCTCCAGCCAGAGGAATAGACACATGAGAGGGGCTGCCTGCACCCGCGATCAGGAGGGGCTCCCGTCCGGTGGTGAGGGCTGAGCGTGGACCTAGGAATGGAAGTCTCCAGCCAGAGGATAGACACATGAGAGGGGCCGCCCACGCTCAGGAGGGGCTCCCGTCCGGCAGTGAGGGCTGAGCCCGGACCTAGGAATGGAAGTCTCCAGCCAGAGGAATAGACACATGAGAGGGGCTGCCTGCACCCGCGATCAGGAGGGGCTCCCGTCCGGTGGTGAGGGCTGAGCGTGGACCTAGGAATGGAAGTCTCCAGCCAGAGGATAGACACATGAGAGGGGCCGCCCACGCTCAGGAGGGGCTCCCGTCCGGCAGTGAGGGCTGAGCCCGGACCTAGGAATGGAAGTCTCCAGCCAGAGGATAGAAACATGAGAGGGGCCGCCCGCACCCGCGCTCAGGAGGGGCTCCCGTCCGGTGGTGAGGGCTGAGCCCAGACCTAGGAATGGAAGTCTCCAGCCAGAGGATAGAAACATGAGAGGGGCCGCCCACGCTCAGGAGGGGCTCCCGTCCGGCAGTGAGGGCTGAGCCCGGACCTAGGAATGGAAGTCTCCAGCCAGAGGATAGAAACATGAGAGGGGCTGCCCACGCTCAGGAGGGGCTCCCGTCCGGTGGTGAGGGCTGAGCCCATACCTAGGAATGGAAGTCTCCAGCCAGAGGACAGAAACATGAGAGGGGCCGCCCGCACCCGCGCTCAGGAGGGGCTCCCGTCCGGTGGTGAGGGCTGAGCACGGATCTTGGAATGGAAGTCTCCAGCCAGAGGAATAGACACATAAAAGGGGCCCGTCTGCACCGGCGCTCACCCTGCGTACTGGATGACGGGTGGTCACTGGACATTCTGACACATGAAGCTTTATTAGGGGCTCCGATGACATAAAGGTGGACAATGTGACACATTTCTGACAGATGCTGACGTGCGCCAAACAAGCGCACACGGAACAGCCTGTTACTTGGATCACATAGGACGGTGGAACACATCCTTCCATGTACATGAAGAACCGGCGCATGCGCAGCTTATCCAGGCGTAGGTGATGTTCTCTGTCGGTTACCGCGCGCTCCACATGATGACAGCTTAATGTGGCCATCTACCCTGAAGGACCCTCCCTCCATTGTGGATGTGCTTTCCTATGTTCGGTCCATCGGTAGATTGGGAGCGGTGAGTACATACATGTAAGACCATGAACGGGCGACACGTCGCATTGTTTAGGGGAATAAATGCGTCTGCAGTGAAGACGTCCGAGGGCTGCGGCTCCTCTATATATATCCGAGTAACGGGGTCCTACCGGCGGCACCGCCACATGGACAACTTCCTTTTTTCGTAACTGCTGCAACAAAATCCTTTTAGGGTAAACACACACGTTCAGGAGAATCCGCGCAGAAATCCGCAGGCAAATCTGGGCGGAAATCTGGGCGGAAATCTGGGCGGTCTATCCGCATCAATGGAGCAGATCTGCAGGCGGATTCGGTGCGGATTCTACCAAATGAATGAAGAAAATCCGGTCAGGAAAAATCTGCATCGTGTGCACTGAGAATTCTCATAGCATACAGTGTACATGAGCCTAATACTCCAACATACAGTCCCATGTAAATAACATCACTCATCCCTGCAGCATACAGTCCCATGTAAATAACATTGCTCATCCCTCCTGCATACAGTCCCATGTAAATAACATCGCTCATCCCTCCTGCATACAGTCCCATGTAAATAACATCACTCATCCCTCCTGCATACAGTCCCATGTAAATAACATCACTCATACCTCCAGCATACAGTCCCATGTAAATAACATTGCTCATCCCTCCTGCATACAGTCCCATGTAAATAACATCACTCATCCCTCCTGCATACAGTCCCGTGTAAATAACATCACTCATCCCTGCAGCATACAGTCCCATGTAAATAACATCACTCATCCCTGCAGCATACGGTCCCATGTAAATAACATCGCTCATCCCTGCAGCATATGGTCCCATGTAAATAACATCGCTCATCCCTCCTGCATACAGTCCCATGTAAATAACATCACTCATCCCTCCTGCATACAGTCCCATGTATATAACATCACTCATCCCTCCAGCATACAGTCCCATGTATATAACATCACTCATCCCTCCAGCATACAGTCCCATGTAAATAACATTGCTCATCCCTCCTGCATACAGTCCCATGTAAATAACATCACTCATCCCTCCTGCATACAGTCCCGTGTAAATAACATCACTCATCCCTGCAGCATACAGTCCCATGTAAATAACATCACTCATCCCTGCAGCATACGGTCCCATGTAAATAACATCGCTCATCCCTGCAGCATACAGTCCCATGTAAATAGCATCACTCATCCCTCCTGAATACAGTCCCATGTAAATAACATCACTCATCCCTCCTGCATACAGTCCCATGTAAATAACATCACTCATCCCTGCAGCATATGGTCCCATGTAAATAACATCACTCATCCCTCCTGAATACGGACCCATGTAAATAACATCACTCATTCCTCCTGCATACAGTCCCATGTAAATAACATCATTCATCCCTGCAGCATACAGTCCCATGTAAATAACATCACTCATCCCTGCAGCATACAGTCCCATGTAAATAACATCGCTCATCCCGCCTGCATACAGTCCCATGTAAATAACATCGCTCATCCCTCCAGCATACAGTCCCATGTAAATAACATCACTCATCCCTCCTGCATACAGTCCCATGTATATAACATCACTCATCCCTCCTGCATACAGTCCCATGTATATAACATCACTCATCCCTCCAGCATACAGTCCCATGTAAATAACATTGCTCATCCCTCCTGCATACAGTCCCATGTAAATAACATCACTCATCCCTCCTGCATACAGTCCCGTGTAAATAACATCACTCATCCCTGCAGCATACAGTCCCATGTAAATAACATCACTCATCCCTGCAGCATACGGTCCCATGTAAATAACATCGCTCATCCCTGCAGCATACAGTCCCATGTAAATAGCATCACTCATCCCTCCTGAATACAGTCCCATGTAAATAACATCACTCATCCCTCCTGCATACAGTCCCATGTAAATAACATCACTCATCCCTGCAGCATATGGTCCCATGTAAATAGCATCACTCATCCCTCCTGAATACGGACCCATGTAAATAACATCACTCATTCCTCCTGCATACAGTCCCATGTAAATAACATCATTCATCCCTGCAGCATACAGTCCCATGTAAATAACATCACTCATCCCTGCAGCATACAGTCCCATGTAAATAACATCACTCATCCCTGCAGCATACAGTCCCATGTAAATAACATCACTCATCCATCCTGCATTCAGTCCCATGTAAATAACATCGCTCATCCCTGCAGCATACAGTCCCATGTAAATAACATCACTCATCCCTGCAGCATACAGTCCCATGTAAATAACATTGTTCGTCCCTCCTGCATACAGTCCCATGTAAATAACATCGCTCACCCCTCCTGCATACAGTCCCATGTAAATAACATCACTCATCCCTCCTGCATACAGTCCCGTGTAAATAACATCACTCATCCCTGCAGCATACAGTCCCATGTAAATAACATCATTCATCCCTGCAGCATACAGTCCCATGTAAATAACATCACTCATCCCTGCAGCATACAGTCCCATGTAAATAACATCACTCATCCATCCTGCATTCAGTCCCATGTAAATAACATAGCTCATCCCTGCAGCATACAGTCCCATGTAAATAACATCACTCATCCCTCCTGCATACAGTCCCATGTAAATAACATCGCTCATCCCTCCTGCATACAGTCCCATGTAAATAACATCACTCATCCCTGCAGCATACGGTCCCATGTAAATAACATCACTCATCCCTCCTGCATACAGTCCCATGTAAATAACATCACTCATCCCTGCAGCATACAGTCCCATGTAAATAACATCGCTCATCCCTCCTGCATACAGTCCCATGTAAATAACATCACTCATCCCTCCTGCATACAGTCCCATGTAAATAACATCACTCATCCCTCCAGCATACAGTCCCATGTAAATAACATTGCTCATCCCTCCTGCATACAGTCCCGTGTAAATAACATCGCTCATCCCTCCTGCATACAGTCCCATGTAAATAACATCGCTCATCCCTGCAGCATACAGTCCCATGTAAATAACATCACTCATCCCTGCAGCATACAGTCCCATGTAAATAACATCGCTCATCCCTGCAGCATACAGTCCCATGTAAATAACATCGCTCATCCCTCCTGCATACAGTCCCATGTAAATAACATCACTCATCCCTGCAGCATACAGTCCCATGTAAATAACATTGCTCATCTCTCCTGCATACAGTCCCATGTAAATAACATCGCTCATCCCTCCTGAATACACTCCCATGTAAATAACATCACTCATTCCTCCTGCATACAGTCCCATGTAAATAACATTGCTCATAACTGCAGCATACAGTCCCATGTAAATAACATCGCTCGTCCCTCCTGCATACAGTCCCATGTAAAGAACATCGCTCATAACTGCAGCATACAGTCCCATGTAAATAACATTGTTCGTCCCTCCTGCATACAGTCCCATGTAAATAACATCACTCATCCCTCCTGCATACAGTCCCATGTAAATAACATCGCTCATCCCTCCAGCATACAGTCCCATGTAAATAACATTGCTTGTCCCTCCTGCATACAGTCCCATGTAAATAACATCGCTCATCCCGCCTGCATACAGTCCCATGTAAATAACATTGTTCGTCCCTCCTGAATACAGTCCCATGTAAAGAACATCGCTCATCCGTCTTGCACTACAGTCTCTGAACTCTGTGCAAACCTTTGTCTTTCTCTGACGTCATCTAGCCATGTGAGTTTAGGGGGACCGTCTGACGTCATCTGGTCATGTGACATTGGCAGCCTCAGTCACCATGGTGACCGTGCGTTTCACAATATGCATCTTCTTCCTTGTTCAGAGAGGCCCCGCCCATTACACCCGGAGTGCCCGCCTCTTCCTGTGACGTCATACCTACCGGGAAGAAGTCTTCTCTAGCTTCTGCTGGAGGAGGTGGTGAGTGGTCACCGGGGGCACAGGTTTCATTAACCCCTGCAGGGCTGGACCATAGAAGCAGTTGCATTTTCTACATCTTCTTTTTGAGGCTGGTTTCTTCTTGGCCTCTGACTTCTTCTATTACCTCTCAATACCCTAAACAGCCTGGTGTCTGCAGTGCCCTGTGTATACCATATACCGCCTGGTGTCTGCAGTGCCCTGTGTATACCATATACCGCCTATAGTGTCTGCAGTGCCCTGTGTATACCATATACCGCCTGGTGTCTGCAGAGCCCTGTGTAAACTGTATACCGCCTGGTGTCTGCAGTGCCCTGTGTAAACTGTATACCGCCTGTTGTCTGCAGTGCACTGTGTATACCGCATGGTGTCTGCAGTGCACTGTGTATACTGTATACTGTCAGTGAGCTAGGGACTGAGGGGCAGGTTGTCAGTGAGCTAGCAGGTTGTCAGTGAGCTAGGGGGCAGAGGGGCAGGTTGTCAGTGAGCTATGGGGCAGAGGGGCAGGTTGTCAGTGAGCTAGGGAGCAGAGGGGCAGGTTGTCAGCGAGATAGGGAGCAGAGGGGCAGGTTGTCAGTGAGCTAGGAGGCAGAGGGGCAGGTTGTCAGTAAGCTAGGGAGCAGAGGGGCAGGTTGTCAGTAAGCTAGGGAGCAGAGGGGCAGGTTGTCAGTGAGCTAGGGGGCAGAGGGGCAGGTTGTCAGTAAGCTAGGGAGCAGAGGGGCAGGTTGTCAGTAAGCTAGGGAGCAGAGGGGCAGGTTGTCAGTAAGCTAGGGAGCAGAGGGGCAGGTTGTCAGTGAGCTAGGGGGCAGAGGGGCAGGTTGTCAGTGAGCTAGGGGGCAGAGGGGCAGGTTGTCAGTAAGCTAGGGGGCAGAGGGGCAGGTTGTCAGTGAGCTAGGGAGCAGAGGGGCAGGTTGTCAGTGAGCTAGGGGGCAGAGGGGCAGGTTGTCAGTGAGCTAGGGGGCAGAGGGGCAGGTTGTCAGTGAGCTAGGGAGCAGAGGGGCAGGTTGTCAGTGAGCTAGGGGGCAGAGGGGCAGGTTGTCAGTGAGCTAGGGAGCAGAGGGGCAGGTTGTCAGTGAGCTAGGGGGCAGAGGGGCAGGTTGTCAGTGAGCTAGGGAGCAGAGGGGCAGGTTGTCAGTAAGCTAGGGAGCAGAGGGGCAGGTTGTCAGTGAGCTAGGGGGCAGAGGGGCAGGTTGTCAGTGAGCTAGGGAGCAGAGGGGCAGGTTGTCAGTGAGCTAGGGGGCAGAGGGGCAGGTTGTCAGTGAGCTAGGGAGCAGAGGGGCAGGTTGTCAGTGAGCTAGGGGGCAGAGGGGCAGGTTGTCAGTGAGCTAGGGGGCAGAGGGGCAGGTTGTCAGTAAGCTAGGGGGCAGAGGGGCAGGTTGTCAGTGAGCTAGGGAGCAGAGGGGCAGGTTGTCAGTGAGCTAGGGAGCAGAGGGGCAGGTTGTCAGCGAGCTAGGCGGAGAGGGGGTAGGGGGTAAAGGGGGTGGTTATGAACAATCTAAGGGCAGTTTGTGAATGAGGTGGGGGTGGGATGTAACCAGCAGTGAAGTGGGAAATGTAGTTTTGTCTCCTGGTGAACTCCGCGAATGTAGTTGAATATTTGACGTCTCCAATAACAGGAGAAGAGAAAAGCTAAAGCCGGGTGGAAGGCGCTCCATTATCTGGATTTAGTAAAAGAGACGATTTTACAGCAGGTTCAGAGTCCCTGGAAAGAAACACCTGAGAGGACTCTCCAGGCTCCTGATATCGATGGTCCTTGGGATAGGTTGGTGACGGTTCGACTTCCCACAAACTTGAGGAACTGCCGGAAAACTCTTCTCCCAGTCCATACCAAGAGAGAATAGAAGCTCAGGACGGCAATATCTCCTCACATGTCCACTTCTCTCCAAACAGGTTTCTAGTACACAGGACCCGCGGTCCATATCTGCTGCAGAAGGTTATATCCCTGATGGATACAGTCAACAAGATGGAGGAGAGAATGTTAGATCTCACCCTAGAGATCATCTTCTGGCTCACTGGAGAGGTGAGAGGTTCTGATGATGTCACATTACATCATTATCTCTGGTGATGCTGTGACTGGAGAGATTCTGATGATGTCCCTGTGACGGGCTGAACAGTCACTGGGGCTGCTGGAGAAGCCTGAGACCTCCAGAACTATGGAGACCCCCTCAGACCTCTTGGAGTTACAAGGAACTATTAACCCTGATTTATGTGTGGAGTTATAGACCACATCTTTCCTATTGCCCATTAAAGGTGCAGGGTGTGAATCCCACAACACAAAAAGGGTTAACTCTGCTCTGAGACTCCCACTGATTGTGTTAGTTTATTTGTCCCTTTGTTCTATTGTGTTAGTGATAGGATTAAGAAGTAGCCGACTCCGGTGTAGAGGAGTAGATCACCCTATGATGCACTCAGGAGATAATCCCATCACATGTGTCTCCTCTCTCCCTATTCTTTCATTAAGACACTGGGGGGGGGGGGAGGATGTCTGCGCGCTGTTCATGTTTGATTGAGTTATGTTGTTAGACTTCTTGAACTGTATATAGACTCTGAGTTGGTCTTCAATAAATGAGTTCTTGATTTACTCTTCAACATGTTGCCTGATGATTGAGGAGTTTAGCGTTCCGTCCTCATATACAGCTGCAAGAAAAAGTATGTGAACCCTTTGGAATGATCTGGATTTCTGCACAAATTGGTCATAAAATGTGATCTGATCTTCCTCTAAGTCACAACAATAGACAATCACAGTCGGCTTAACCTAATAACACACAAAGAGTTAAATGTTACCATGTTTTTATTGAACACACCATGTAAACATTCACAGTGCAGGTGGAAAAAGTATGTGAACCCTTGGATTTAATAACTGGTTGAACCTCCTTTGGCAGCAATAACTTCCACCAAACGTTTCCTGTAGTTGCAGATCAGACGGGCACAACGGTCAGGAGTAATTCTTGACCATTCCTCTTTACAGAACTGTCTCAGTTCAGCAATATTCTTGGGATGTCTGGTGTGAATCGCTTTCTTGAGGTCAGGCCACAGCATCTCAATCGGGTTGAGGTCAGGACTCTGACTGGGCCGCTCCAGAAGGCGGATTTTCTTCTGTTTAAGCCATTCTGTTGTTGAGTTACTTCTATGCTTTGGGTCGTTGTCCTGTTGCAGCACCATCTTCTGTTGAGCTTCAGCTGGTGGACGGATGGCCTTACGTTCTCCTGCAAAATGTCTTGATAAACTTGGGAATTTATCTTTCCTTCCGATGATAGCAATCCGTCCAGGCCCTGACGCAGCAAAGCAGCCCCAAACCATGATGCCCCCGCCACCATACCTCACAGTTGGGATGAGGTTTTGAGGTTGGTGTGCTGTGCCTCTTTTTTTCCACACATAGTGTTGTGTGTTTCTTCCAAACAACTCAACTTTGGTTTCATAATGATGTAATGTGACATCATCAGAACCTCTCTCCTCTCCAGTCACATCATCTGTTATTACCATAGATAATGATGTCACATTATAGTATTACCAGATGATGTGACTGGAGAGGAGAGAGGTTCTGATGATGTCACATTACATCATTCTAGTAATACCAGATGATGTGACTGGAGAGGAGAGGTTCTGATGATGTCACATAACATCATTATCTATAGTAATACCAGATGATGTGACTGGAGAGGAGAGGTTCTGATGATGTCACATTACATCATTAGATGAGACTGGAGAGGAGAGAGGTTCTGTGCATGTATGTAGTGATATTTATTATTGTCTCCTCATACATAGGATTATACAGTTGTGAAGAAGACATCCAGTGAGCACTGTCAGACCCCTTTGGTTGAATCTTGTGGTAGAACTTTACGCCCCATCGCAGAACCTCCCCCTCACCCCCTGATACATGAGCAGAAGATCTTAGAACTCACCCACAAGATGATGGAGCTGCTGACTGGAGAGGTGACACTGCTGGGAATGCTGGGAAATTCTCCAGTAACAGCATTGGATGGGTCTGGGTGATGACGGTGTCATTGTGTTGTCAGGTTCCTATAAGGTGTCAGGACGTCACTGTCTATTTCTCCATGGAGGAGTGGGAGTACATAGAAGGACACAAGGATCTGTACAAGAAGGCCATGATGGAGGAGCACCAGCCCCTCACATCTCCAGGTAACGGATATGGCTAAGTGCACATCTTTCTGTATTATTTGTATTTGAAGGATGATTTCATTTAGTGTCTCCTACAGTTATTTTTAGTAAGAGAAGAGCCCCAGAGAGTCGTCCTAGTCCTCGACTTCCTCAGGATCATCAGGTATGGAGAGACAGTATCAGAAATATTCCCTGGGATCTGTAGAAGATCATGTCTGTCCATGATGAGTACACATGTGTGGGATGCATCTGATGTGGTCACTGAGCTGCCATCCCTTCATCCAGCCTCTAGAAGATGTGCAGCTTGGCTCCGATAACGACTCCTGGCATGTTGGTTTTGGTTGTCTTGCTGATTAGAGTTTTTCCCGCTATTATGATCAGGTCCTACCCTACAGATTGTTGTCAGTTATGCCTGCCAGTGAACGTTATCAGAACTGTTGACCGTGCAGTAGTAAAAGTCCTCATTACCCTTTATCCTACAATTGTTCTCAGAATCCTACCCTTTGGTGTGTCCTTCTGTTGTCCATATCGAGGCAGGAGGACCACACACAGATTCCCTAGACTGATTCTGCGAGTCCTGAGGGAGTCTTGTAAGGGGTCAGACCTTACCCATGATCTTTGTGGCTTGTGAGTGGTGTAAGTCGCTCCCCACTCAAGGCTGATGACAGGAATCAGTGGCACATTTGCAGCAGATGTTGGTAGCTCTCAGAAGAGGGTGTGGGCTCAGTGGGTACAACAGTCTCTCTTTGAGGGCACAGGCTTGGGAAGCACACAGGGGAAGATTTACTAAGCCTGACTGTATAGACCTGCAGCACAAGGGCTCAGACTGGATGATCAATCTGGTGCAGGGTAGGCACTTTTGTCTAACTCTATGCCAACTATTGGTTGTCTCACATTCGACAGAATTTTACAGTAGAGCTGTGGTGCAGTTTTAGCCCAAAATGGTGCATCTTAGGTCACTCCCCTTTTCAATGGAAACCATGCCATTTCCCAAGCTGACTGGACTGTTCGTCCTGGCCTGGTTACCACAGGTCCACTGAACACTCACCAGATGCTAGGAAATGGAAGTCGTCTGCCCCTGATGAACACTCGTCTACTGCTGCAGGTGTTACTGCTTCACCGCCCCTAAGTAAGCCCTGAAGAAGTGAAGAGCTCCACTTACCTCTACTTGCTAGCTAACTACTACGTAGTGTGTGACCGGTCCTCTGTATTCCAGTGGCTGGAAAACACTCTCTCATCAGTTTGGTTCCACTACAAGGTACTCATGGGCAACTCTAATCATGGCCTCATTAATCTGCTACATAGCATGGGGATGCCATAGGGTTAACCCTTACACTGATCTCTGACTCCGCCCAAGGTTGCAGTGTGTATGGCCCCTAACCACTTACTGGTCGACATTTTGCAGTGTAATACAGTGCATCTTACAACAGCGCCATATTGACAGAGCCCAATAACATCCCTTGGTTGAACCTGATGACCATATGTCATTTTTTAGCAAAAGGGTAATAATGTTTAGAACTTCTGACTTTCAGGCCCCATATCTCGCCATCCACTACAGCTTCGGACGGGAGACTCCCATCATTTTATAGACAGTCATCTCAGCCATCTCATACATACATTGGACTTACAGCTATTTAGCATAAGATTAGTTCTCAGATTCTTCTCAAGTAACTGCATTGTTACTGTTTTGCTCCTAAAATTCAAATTATTTTTATTTTTTTAGTATTTTGTAGATCCACCTTTGGCTTTCAGCACGGCCTGAATCTTTCTGGGCATGCTCTCCATCAGATTCAAGCATGTCTCGACCAAAATCTGTTCCCTGATCTCTTCCACACGTTCCCAATGTTGGTGCATACTGGTCGCCTCACTTGGCTATGAATACAGCTTTTTCTTCAACTCTAAGTGTTGGATTGGGTTGAGGTCTGGTCTGTGGGGCTGATCCAGCTCCTCTACTTCATTGTCATGGAACCATTTGGCTGTGAAACAACCCCAAATTATCAGGTTTTCTCCTCCCGACTTGACAGTTCCTTCAATTTCTCGCTCCGTTAGCCACTTATCCCTTGTTTCTTCCAGACCCCTTTGAACCCATAAGTCGAGGCTTCTTCACCTTTTTCATACTTCTTGACACCTTTTTCCAGACTTGTGTAATGTGCATCACACGGTGCTTTCATGGACATCTGTGATCTTACTATAATGAAGCATACGAGCCGCCTCCACTACCAGAACTGATAGACCTTGTGATGAGCTCACTTGTCGACTCCGAACCTACAGTAACCCATCTTCCATTTCTAGGGGGCCTCTGTGGCAGTGGCATTGCAATGTTCTCAGTTTGAGTTTGCTTAATGGTTAATTTACAAATCTCATATTTCAAAAAGGTAATTTCCTGCTGCATTATGGAGAGCTGTCTACAGATCAGACAGTATCCAAACCTCTGAAGAGTGGAACCTGAAATAAAAGCACAACAATTCCTGCACAGAACCAGGTCTGCCATTGTAAAGAGGGGAAAGATTTTAAACAAACAAATCTTACTTGTTTAGATTGTATCCACTAGGGATCGACCGATATTGATTTTTTAGGGCCGATACCGATACCGATAATTTGTGAACTTTCAGGCCGATAGACGATAATTTATACCGATATTCTGGGAATTTTCATTTTTGAAAAAAAAGTAAAAAATTCCCACAAATCTGCTGAAAATTTATGTTTATTGTTAATGTATATTTAATATTTTGGTGTTTTTATTATTTTTTTACTAACTTTTAGCCCCCTTAGGGACTAGAACCCTTGTCATATTCACCCTGATAGAGATCTATCAGGGTGAATAGGAGCTCACACTGTCCCTGCTGCTGTGTGCTTTGTGCACACAGCAGCATGGAGCTTATCATGGCAGCCAGGGCTTCAATAGCGTCCTGGCTGCCATGGTAACCGATCGGAGCCCCAGCATTACACTGCTGGGGCTCCGATCGGAGGAGCAAGGGAGAGGGGATCCTGTGGAGGGGCGCACTGCGACTGGGGTGGGGGGGCCCTATGCGCCACCACTGGGGGGGGGGCGCACTGCGCCACCAATGTCTGATACTGGGGGGCTTGGGGGGGGGCGCACTGCGCCACCAATGAAGCTTAATCCCACATTTATTCATATACAGGAGGCGGGAGCTGGCTGCAGGATCACATAGCCGGCTCCCGACCTCTATGAGCAGTAGCTGCGATCCGCGGCACCTGAGGAGTTAACTACCGCAGATCGCAGCTACTGCTCATAGAGGTCGGGAGCCGGCTATGTGATCCTGCAGCTCCCGCCTCCTGTATATGAATGAATGATAGATTAATCTTCATTGGTGGAGCAGTGGCCATAGCTCCTCCCCTCCTCCTGTCCCCTCTCTTCTCATTGGCGGCAGGAGCAGCACAGGGGGAGGAGACACTGCTCCTTCTCCCCTGTGCTGCTAAGGGGAACACGGAGAGCGCTGTCAGCAGCGCGATCTGTGTTCCCCATACACTATCGGAATATCGGCAAAATAGATGCCGATACCGATAGTGTTCAAAATCCTGAATATCGGCCGATAATATCGGTAAATCCGATAATCGGTCGATCCCTAGTATCCACCTCCAGATTACCTCCCGAGTATCTCCTGAATATCTCCAATGCACTTATAACAAGCAGCACTTGAAATGGCAGCTTTGGAAAAGCAGCAAGCTATAATTGTTACCCTTTAGCTCGTCAGTGTATATGACATCCGGTATAAAGCTATATGACTGACAAGGGCATCATCCCTGTTTTATAGGCCTCCTGTGATGTCACCACTCCCAGTGTACGTGTCATACATAGCATGGACATGCAGGACTTTTCACTCACATATTACTCAATACCTCACTGGCCTGTCCTGGCGGCATAGGGTGCATCAATCGGCACGTCAGTTTGGCATACCCTAAATATACATATGAGGTGGTATATCACTTAGCAGGTACATTACTGGTGTTCAACATGGACGGTACCGCTACTGTATCAGGGTCAGCGATGAACCGCAGCAGCGGAGCAGTAACTGTAAAGGGGTTTCATTACGCCATTAATTCCATGGTGCTGTACATCGAGAGCGGTTACACAAACCTAATACCTTACAATCTACAAGGGAAGCGAGTAAAGCTGGCTGGAACGGCAGCATGCTCATTGCAGGTGGATTCATCCATTTGTATCCCTGTTACACGCTGGCGAAATGAAAGCCGCACCTTTGACTTGTTTTGTATCTGCACTGCAGATCATTTCCCGAGCAGGTTCTACATACCACATGGACCACCAATGCCAAAACCCCCTGCACCTCTGCAGTCACCGACAGAACCACAGCCAAGCATGGACCGCTCAGGACCTGTAGAGGAGTATGAGGTGTCCTGGGGAGGCTCTGCTAGTCGGCCTGTTCACCTCTCACCGAGCAGCTGGAATGGGAAAAAGGGAGCGGGATCAGGTCACAGGGCTTATGTGATCGCTCAGCTCAGGGTCAGGATGTTTTTAAAGGTTGACCTCCGTGTTCTGTGACTTTTACATAATTTGTTTCACAGGTACTGAAAGGGCATAACGATGAGAACAATATCCGTGCTGCAGAGTCTAATATGAGGCCTGATGACCAGTGCAAGGAGGACATCCCTACAGACAACCACCCAGGTGAGCGATAACCACCAGGCTGGATTTGATTTAAATCACTAGTCAGTAAGGCTCGATTTAAAGAGGACCTTTCACCAGAATAAAACATCTAAACTGACTATACAGACGTGTAGAGCGGCACCCAGGGACCCCCCTGCACTTCCTGTTATCCCTGGGCGCCGCTCCGTTCTCCCGGTATAGGCTCCGGAGCGGCGCCCAGGGATAACAGTAAGTGCAGGGGGGTCCCTGGGCGCCGCTCTACATGTCTGTATAGTTACTTTAGATGTTTATATCTGGTGAAAGGTCCTCTTTAAAGGGCTTCTGTCACCCCCCAAAAGTCATATATATTTTTTTAGGCTAATTAAAATCCTTATACTGCGATTTTTCAATATATAGTGCTCTTACCCTTTTTCGTTCAGTAGTTTCTTTAAAAATGGCACTTTTATAATATGTAAATTACCTCTTTACCAGCAAGTAATTTACATATTATAAAAGTGCCGTTTTTAAAGAAACTAGCCAACAGAAAAGGATAAGAGCCCTATATATTGAAAAATCGCAGTATAAGGATTTTAATTAGCCTACAAAAATAAAATAAAATTTTGGGGGGTTAACAACCTCAGCCCCGCTAGCTGAAACCCCCCTAATGACCAGGCCACTTTTTACACTTCTGCACTACACTACTTTCACCGTTTATCGCTCGGTCATGCAACTTACCACCCAAATGAATTTTACCTCCTTTTCTTCCCACTAATAGAGCTTTCATTTGGTGGTATTTCATTGCTGCTGACATTTTTACTTTTTTTGTTATTAATCGAAATGTAACGATTTTTTTGCAAAAAAATGACATTTTTCACTTTCAGTTGTGAAATTTTGCAAAAAAAACGACATCCATATATAAATTTTTTGCTAAATTTATTGTTCTACATGTCTTTGATATAAAAAAAATGTTCGGGTAAAAAAAAATGGTTTGGGTAAAAGTTATAGTGTTTACAAACTATGGTACAAAAATGTGAATTTCCGCTTTTTGAAACACTTCTGACTTTCTGAGCACCTGTCATGTTTCCTGAGGTTCTACAATGCCCAGACAGTACAAACACCTCACAAATGACCCCATTTCGGAAAGTAGACACCCTAAGGTATTCACTGATGGGCATAGTGAGTTCATCGAACTTTTTATTTTTTGTCACAAGTTAGCGGAAAATGATGATTTATTTTTTATTTTATTTTTTTCTTACAAAGTCTCATATTCCACTAACTTGTGACAAAAAATAAAAAATTCTAGGAACTCGCCATGCCCCTCACGGAATACCTTGGGGTGTCTTCTTTCCAAAATGGGGTCACTTGTGGGGTAGTTATACTGCCCTGTCATTTTAGGGGCCCAGATGCGTGAGAAGTAGTTTGCAATCAAAATCTGTAAAAAAAATGACCGGTGAAATTCGAAAGGTGCTCTTTGGAATGTGGACCCCTTTGCCCACCTAGGCTGCAAAAAAGTGTCACACATCTGGACATCTGGTATCTCCGTACTCAGGAGAAGTTGGGGAATGTGTTTTGGGGTGTAATTTTACATATACCCATGCTGGGTGAGAGAAATATCTTGGTCAAATGCCAACTTTGTATAAAAAAAAAAGAGAAATGTTGTCTGTTGCCAAGATATTTCTCTCACCCAGCATGGGTATATGTAAAATGACACCCCAAAACACATTCCTCAACTTCTCCTGAGTACGGCGATACCAGATGTGTGACACTTTATTGCAGCCTAGGTGGGCAAAGGGGCCCACATTCCAAAGAGCACCTTTCGGATTTCACCGGTCATTTTTTACAGATTTTGATTGCAAACTACTTCTCACGCATCTGGGCCCCTAAAATGCCAGGGCAGTATAACTACCCCACAAGTGACCCCATTTTAGAAAGAAGACACCCCAGGGTATTCCGTGAGGGGCATGGCGAGTTCCTAGAATTTTTTATTTTTTGTCACAAATAAAATAAAAAATAAATCATCATTTTCCGCTAACTTGTGACAAAAAATAAAAAGTTCTAGGAACTCGACATGCCCCTCACGGAATACACTAGGGTGTCTTCTTTCCAAAATGGGGTCACTTGTGGCGTAGTTATACTGCCCTGGCATTTTAGGGGCCCAGATGCGTGAGAAGTAGTTCGCAATCAAAATCTGTAAAAAATGACCGGTGAAATCCGAAAGGTGCTCTTTGGAATGTGGGCCCCTTTGCCCACCTAGGCTGCAAAAAAGTGTCACACATCTGGTATCGCCGTACTCAGGAGAAGTTGGGGAATGTGTTTTGGGGTGTCATTTTACATATACCCATGCTGGGTGAGAGAAATATCTTGGTCAGATGCCAACTTTGTATAAAAAAAAGAGAAATGTTGTCTGTTGCCAATATATTTCTCTCACCCAGCATGGGTATATGTAAAATGACACCCCAAAACACATTCCACAACTTCTCCTGAGTACGGCGATACCACATGTGTGACACTTTTTTGCAGCCTAGATGCGCAAAGGTGCCCAAATTCCTTTTAGGAGGGCATTTTTAGACATTTGGATCCCAGACTTCTTCTCATGCTTTAGGGCCCCTAAAATGCCAGGGCAGTATAAATACCCCACATGTGACCCCATTTTAGAAAGAAGACACCCCAGGGTATTCCGTGAGGGGCATGGCGAGTTCCTAGAATTTTTTATTTTTTGTCACAAATAAAATAAAAAATAAATCATCATTTTCCGCTAACTTGTGACAAAAAATAAAAAGTTCTAGGAACTCGACATGCCCCTCACGGAATACACTAGGGTGTCTTCTTTCCAAAATGGGGTCACTTGTGGCGTAGTTATACTGCCCTGGCATTTTAGGGGCCCAGATGCGTGAGAAGTAGTTTGCAATCAAAATCTGTAAAAAATGACCGGTGAAATCCGAAAGGTGCACTTTGGAATGTGGGCCCCTTTGCCCACCTAGGCTGCAAAAAAGTGTCACACATCTGATATCGCCGTACTCAGGAGAAGTTGGGGAATGTGTTTTGGGGTGTCATTTTACATATACCCATGCTGGGTGAGAGAAATATCTTGGTCAGATGCCAACTTTGTATAAAAAAAAGAGAAATGTTGTCTGTTGCCAATATATTTCTCTCACCCAGCATGGGTATATGTAAAATGACACCCCAAAACACATTCCACAACTTCTCCTGAGTACGGCGATACCACATGTGTGACACTTTTTTGCAGCCTAGATGCGCAAAGGTGCCCAAATTCCTTTTAGGAGGGCATTTTTAGACATTTGGATCCCAGACTTCTTCTCATGCTTTAGGGCCCCTAAAATGCCAGGGCAGTATAAATACCCCACATGTGACCCCATTTTGGAAAGAAGACACCCCAAGGTATTCAATGAGGGGCATGGCGGGTTCATCGAAAAAAAAAATTTGGGCATAAGTTTGCGGAAATTGATTTTTTTTTTGTTTTTTTCTCACAGTCTTACTTTCCGCTAACTTGGGACAAAAATTTAAATCTTTCATGGACTCAATATGCCCCTCAGCAAATACCTTGGGGTGTCTTCTTTCCAAAATGGGGTCAGTTGTGGGGTGTTTGTACTGCCCTGGCATTTGAGGGTCTCCGCAATCATTACATGTATGGCCAGCATTAGGAGTTTCTGCTATTCTCCTTATATTGAGCATACAGGTAATGAGATTTTTTTTCCGTTCAGCCTCTGGGCTGAAAGAACAAATGAACTGCACAGATTTCTTCATTCGCATCGATCAATGTGGATGAAAAAATCTCTGCCCAAAAAAAAAAAAAAAAGGAGGGGAAAGGCGTCTGCCAGGACATAGGAGCTCCGCCCAACATCCATACCCACTTAGCTCGTATGCCCTGGCAAACCCGATTTCTCCATTCACATCAATCGATGTGGATGAATAAATCATTGCCGGGATTTTTTTTATATACAAAGTGTTTGCCAAAGCATAGGAACGCCGCCACCTCCTCAGCTCATAAGCCTCGGCAAACGTATCTTTTACTACAGAGGAGAAATCTCGTCTTGCAGCGCCGCATACACCGACTTGCGTGTAATCTGACAGCAGCGCAATGCTTCTGTCAGAATGCACATCAGTGCTGCAGCTAGTCGATCGGTTGGTCCACCTGGAAGGTAAAAAAAATAAAATAAAAAAAACAGGCCGCAACGCAATAATTTTTTATTAACTTTATAATAACTTTAGAACAGAACATATAAACTTTTTAACTTTTGAAACTGAACGTTAACTTTTTTGCTTACTGGTGTTTTTTTTTTTTGTTTTTTTTACCTTTTATAGGACAAGCCTCCCCTTCCCCATGGGTCAATGTGCAAAGCGCAAATCGCCCAAAGATGTGGCGAAGTACATTATGCACTTTGTCCCAGGTGAAAGGAGATGTTTGCAGCAGCTCTGTGTGAATGGGCCCTAATAGCCCTGTGTGCCTGTCCTGGTGAGATGTGATCCCTATGCTAGGTGTACCTGTGTGTGGTACTTCCGGAAACACTCCCCTAAGCATAGGGCAGGGTGGTCAGGACAGTCAGGACAGAAATAGCGGGTGTCACGCCTTATTCCACTCCTGCTACAGACACGACATCTTTTTCGGGGTGACGGTTGGGTTGAGGTACCGGCAGCGACATTGGGGAAATGTCGCTCGTGTAGACGGCTAACTACACTGGTGAATGGGGCCATGGAACCTCCTGGGTACAGGAGGTTCTCGATGATCTCTTCCTGAAATTTGAGGAAGGATCGTGTTCTCCCAGCCTTACTGTAGAGAACAAAACTATTATACAGAGCCAATTGAATCAAATATACAGACACCTTCTTATACCAGCGTCTGGTGCGTCGGGAAACTAAATACGGAGACAACATCTGGTCATTGAAGTCCACCCCTCCCATGTGAAGGTTATAGTCGTGGACTGAGAGGGGCTTTTCAATGACACGGGTTGCTCGCTCAATTTGTATTGTCGTGTCTGCGTGAATGGAGGAGAGCATGTAAACGTCACGCTTGTCTCTCCATTTCACCGCGAGCAGTTCTTCGTTACACAGTGCGGCCCTCTGCCCCCTTGCAAGACGGGTGCTAACGAGCCGTTGGGGGAAGCCCGCGCGACTAGTTCGCGCAGTGCCACAGACGCCAATCCGTTCTAGAAACAAATGCCTAAAGAGGGCCACACTTGTGTAGAAATTGTCCACATAAAGATGGTACCCCTTGCCGAATAAGGGTGACACCAAGTCCCAGACTGTCTTCCCACTGCTCCCCAGGTAGTCAAGGCAACCGACCAGCTCCAGGGTCTGATCTTTTCCCTCATAGATCCGAAATTTGTGGGTATAGCCTGTGGCCCTTTCACAGAGCTTATACAATTTGACCCCATACCGGGCGCGCTTGCTTGGGATGTATTGTTTGAAGCCAAGGCGCCCGGTAAAATGTATCAGGGACTCGTCTACGCAGATGTTTTGCTCTGGGGTATACAAATCTTCAAATTTCAGGTTGAAATGGTCTATGAGGGGCCGAATTTTGTGGAGCCGGTCAAAAGCTGGGTGGCCTCTGGGATGGGAGGCGGTGTTGTCGCTAAAGTGCAGGAAACGCAGGATGGCCTCAAAACGTGCCCTGGACATAGCAGCAGAGAACATGGGCATGTGATGAATCGGGTTCGTGGACCAATATGACCGCAATTCATGCTTTTTAGTTAGACCCATGTTGAGGAGAAGGCCCAGAAAAGTTTTAATTTCGAAAACTTGGACTGGTTTCCACCGGAAAGGCTGGGCATAATAGCTTCCCGGGTTGGCGGTTATAAATTGTGTGGCATACCGATTTGTTTCGGCCACGACTATGTCTAAGAGCTCCGCAGTCAAGAACAGCTCAAAAAATCCCAGGGCCGAACCGATCTGAGCTGTCTCAACCCGAACTCCAGACTGGGCGGTGAAAGGGGGAACTACAGGTGCGGCTGAAGTTGGGGACTGCCAATCAGGGTTTGCCAGCACCTCATGGACTCTAGGGGGTCTACGGGCTTGTCTGTGCGGTGGCTGCGACGGGGTAACTACTGCACGTGCCACCGTACCAGCTTCAACTGCCCTTCTGGTGCTCGCTACTTCACCAGGTTCTACGGCAGTGCTGGTACTAGGTCCAGGAAGGGCTGGGCTGCTGGTGTATGCCGCACCACGTAATCCGACAGCACCAGCCCCACTCTGCTGCCCTTGAAGCGGATCCTGCGCAACCTGCGGTATAGCGACACGGGGCCGGGTACGCCTGGTGCTATCAGGGACCTCAGCCTCCTCGTCCGAACTTTGGGTCAGAGAGCCACTGCTTTCTACAGGTTCGTATTCTGACCCGCTGGATTCATCAGATGAGGGTTCCCATTCCTCATCTGACTGGGTCAGAAGCCTGTAGGCCTCTTCAGAAGAATACCCCCTGTTAGACATGTGGGCAACTAAATTTAGGGGTATTCCCTGAGACTACCCAAGAAAAAAAGCAAGCCTGTCTTACAAAGGGGAGGCTAGCGAAGTACCGGAGGCCGCTGCGGTTGATAAAAAATATCAAAACTGATTTTTTTTTCGCCGCAGCGCGTGTAAAGTGAATGTGCAGTGATCAAAAAAATATATATATATTTTGTCACTGCAGCGGGGCGGGCGTGGGTGAACGCACGTGTGGGCGACCGATCAGGCCTGATCGGGCAAACACTGCGTTTTGGGTGGAGGGCGAACTAAAGTGACACTAATACAATTATAGATCTGACTGTGATCAGTTCTGATCACTTACAGATACTATAAAAGTACAAATGCTGATTAGCGATACGCTAATCAGCGAATAAGTGACTGCGGTGCGGTGGGCTGGGCGCTAACCGATCGCTAAACTACATAACCAAGGGGCCTAAACTATCCTAAAACCTATCAGTCAATACCAGTGAGAGAAAAAAAGTGATAGTTTATACTGATCCCTTTTTTCCTTTCACTAGTGATTGACAGGGGCGATCAAAGGGTTAATTGGGGTGCAGGGGGTGATCTGGGGGCTTAGTATGTAGTGTTGGTGCTACTCACTGTGTAGCTGCTCCTCTGCTGAGACCAACCGACGAAAAGGACCAGCAGAGGAGCAGGCCAGCCATATAACAGATCATATTTACTAATATGATCTGTTATCTGGCACTTGATTGTTGTTTTTTTAAATCATCAGCCTGCCAGCCGCGATCATTGGCTGGCAGGCTGGTGACGTGACCCCCCTTGACGAAATGCCGGCCCGAACTGCGCATGCGCGGGCTGGCAAAGCGCGTCATCTCGCGTCTCGCGAGATGACGCATATATGCGTGACTCTGCGCAGCGCTGCCGCCACCGGACCGCACATCTGCGTTAGGCGGTCTGGAGGCGGTTAAATCATAGTTTTCTACATAAAGACTAATTCTTGCTGGTATAACTGATAATCTGCAAGTAGATGAAGATTTTTAGAATAACAACTTTTCCTATCAGTTTGATTCGGTGGATTCTGCATTTATAGGTTTGTAGAAGTTAGGATTAAGGTATTTTCCTCAACTCTGTTCATGTTATAACATTTTTGCTGTGAAGAAGAGGCCTGTGATCTCTGCTGAGTCAAATTCAGTTTTGAGAACTGCAAAAGTAAACCAAGCATCTGTGATAATATCTTGTAGGCAGAGAAACTGCCCAATAATCTTACAAAAACCTCTGGAAGAGCCGGACATTGTGAATGGATTCATGGAATTTATTTACCAAAAAAAATTACACATATAGAAACATAGAAGCCTAGACTGTGTCGGCAGATAAGAACCATTTGGCCCATCTAGTCTGCCCCATATACTGAATACTATGGATAGCCCCGGCCCTATCTTATATGAAGGATGGCCTTATGCCTATCCCATGCATGCTTAACATCCTCCACTGTATTTGCAGCTACCACTTCTGCAGGAAGGCTATTCCCTGCATCCACTACTCTCTCAGTAAAGTAATACTTCCTGATATTACTGTTAACCCTTTGCCCCTCTAATGTAACACTCTGTCCTCTTGTAGCAGTTTTCCTTCTTGTAAATCTTCTCTCCTCTTTTCCCTTGTTGATTCCCTTTATGTATTTAGCCGTCTCTCTCATCTCCCCTCTGTCTCGTCTTTCTTCCAAGCTCTACATGTTAAGGTCCTTTCATCTTTCCTGGTAAGTTTTATCCTGCAATCCATGGACCAGTTTAGTAGCTCTTCTCTGAACTCTCTCCAAAGTATCAGTATCCTTCTGGAGATATGGTCTCCAGTACTGCGCACAATACTCCAGATGAGGTCTCACTAGTGCTCTGTAGAGCGTCATGAGCGCCCCCCCTCTGTCTACTGGTAATGCCTCTCCCTATACACCCAAGCATTCTGCTGGCATCTCCTACTGCTCTATGACATGGTCTGCCTACCTTTAAGTCTTCTGAAATAATGACCCCTAAATCCCTTTCCTCAGATACTGAGGTTAGGACTGGATCACTGGTTGTATATTCTGCTCTTGGGTTTTTACGCCCCAGGTGCATTATCTTGCACTTATCAACATAAAATTTGCCAGATTTTTGACCATTCCTCTAGTTTTCCTAAGTCCTTTTCCATTTGGTGTATCCCTCCAGGAACATCAACCCTGTTACAAATCTTTGTGTCATCAGTAAATAGACCCACCTTACCATCGAGGCCTTCTGCAATTTCGCTGATAAAGATATTAAACAATATGGGCCCCAGATGGTAACAAGACCTTGGTCTGAATATACTCCATTGACTACAACCCTCTGTTGTCTGTCCCTCAGCCACTGCCTAATCCATTCAGCAATATGGGAGTCCCGTACAGCCTTATTCTACATAATTAAAAACCGAATCTTTATTTCATGATGAAATAACCTTTGGATAGTAATATATTTTCCTCCAAAAAGCATTTTAGCATTTTATATAAAAAAAAATCTGATTTAAATAAAAAAAATCCAATATATATATTTTTTTAAATCAGAGATTTTTATCCACCCTGCTAACCCCTGTGTCAAGCAGAGAAGACACATCTTCTACTCATTCACTCGCTGCTAGTAGCAGACCTACTAGAACAGAAAGGTAATCAGCAAGCTGGGTCAAAGCCAGGAGAGACAGAATCGGCCAGATCAGCTGACAAATGGTTAACCCGAAGACAAGCCAAGGACAGTTTACTAGAAGAATCAGTAGAAACTGAATTAAGATTAAGGGGTAATCCAGAAACAAGCCAAGGTCAGCTCAACAGGAGTTCTAATGTAGAAGCTGAGTAGCACAGGAGTCAGGACACGATATCACAGGCAAGGGCACAACCTGATTTAAATGTCCCTCCCTGCCTTCTGATTGGATGCTGAGCCAGAGCAGTGATTGGCCCGGCTTCCCTTCTCTCTGATAGGCCAATCAGCCAGAGCTTTGCTGGTCGGCATGACAACCTTCTGGAAACAGCTGTGTGATTGGTGCACGTGCCACTCATGATCTCCCCTGCACCACTGCACAGACCAGAGCGATGGCACTACATGATTATGGCTAGGTAAGTTCCTGACACTTACTGTACAGGCAGCTGCAGTACAGGGCCTCCGCAGTACATAGCAGTGTGACTGACAAGACTCCTTCTGCAGGAGTAAGAAGTATCTGCTGCCAGAGGGAGAAGGAGACTGATTCTTTCCATAGCCTACCCTGTAGAAGTGCAGATTAGCAGCAGCACCAAGGTGTGAGGCACGTGGAAGCTGAAGGTAAAGAAAATATATTTTTAGGACTTTGGGTGAAGATGTTCTTTTTCTTGGCCTAGAGGATCCAGAGGAGAGGAGTATTCTGCAGCATCGCTGGGAGTCAGTAGGACGTAGGTAACTCCTAATGGGCAGCTGGACGGAGCCAGTGTGAGGCTGTACGTCATCAATAAGAGTTAGAATAGCTGGGTAAAAGGAGCTTTCCCCGTGGTCAGTGACACACCATGGAGCCACGCAGCCATCATACTGTTCAGGAAGGAGACACGTTCTGTTTTCTAGGGGTGAACAGACTTTGCCTTCATGTATTGATTTGTATTTTTCTCACCGTATGATCCAAATGGAGGAAACAGTCCAAAATATGTCAACAGTAAAACGTGTCCTATACCAACATGACCTAAAGGCTGCTCGGCAAGGAAGAAGCCACTGCTCCAAAACCACGGGTTATAGTCTGCAACAGCATATGGGGATGACGGTCTTACTTTCTGGAGAAATGTCCTCTGGTCTTGTGAAAGTAAAGTGCTCTTCCTGTGGGTTATTCCCAGATGGGTCTACCAAATGAATGGTGACCCCAAACATCCTTCCAGAGCTTTGGCAAAATGGCTGGAGGACAACAAAGTGAGGGCAATGAGGCGGCCATCACAAGGCCCTGACCTCAGTCCCAAAGGATATTTCTGGGCAGAACTGAAAAAGGTGAGCAAGGAGGCTACACACCTGAGCCAGTTACACAGTTCTGTCTGGAGGAGCGGGCTGAAACTCTAGCTACTGATTGTGAGACGCTTGTGGAAGGCGAGCCGAAATATCTGACCCAAGTTATGCTACCAAATACTAACCGCACGTCTGTAACTTCTGAGCCGCTGGGAATGTGATGAATAAACCAAGCCACAAATCATGCCACACGCCGTATGTGCACCATAATTTACTATTTTGTAACCTTCTCTTCACTTTTCCAAGTGGCGATATAAGGGGGCGGGGGGGGGGGTGCGGGAGCAGGTTTTGTGTGGCCCACCAGATTTGCTATAACTTATGCCAGTTTCTGTGTAAGTTATAGCTGAAGTTTATATCAGCCCCTGCCTGACGTAGACTTTTTAGTTTCTGGTGCTCGGCATGGCAGAGATGAGAAGGATCAAGACTGGGATATGGAGCGTATAGGAACGGCTGATAAGTGTTCCCTGAATCTTATGTCCACGGCTCTCTGTGGTCCAGCTGTATCTGATGTCCACGGCTCTGTGTACTCCGGCTGTATCTGATGACCGTGGCTCTGTGTGCTCAGTCTGTATCTGATGTCCACGGCTCTGTGTACTTTGGCTGTATCTGATGTCCACGGGTCTGTGTACTCCGGCTGTATCTGATGTCCACGGCTCTGTGTGCTCAGTCTGTATCTGATGTCCACGGCTCTGTGTACTCTGGCTGTATCTGATGTCCACGGCTCTGTGTACTCTGGCTGTATCTGATGTCCATGGCTCTGTGTGCTCCAGCTGTATCTGATGTCCATGGCTCTGTGTACTCCGGCTGTATCTGATGTCCACGGCTCTGTGTACTCTGGCTGTATCTGATGTCCACGCCTCTGTGTACTCCGGCTGTATCTGATGTCCACGGCTCTGTGTACTCCGGCTGTATCTGATGTCCACGGCTCTGTGTGCTCAGTCTGTATCTGATTACAACGGCTCTGTTTACTCCGGCTGTATCTGATGTCCACGGCTCTGTGTGCTCCGGCTGTATCTGATTACCACGGCTCTGTGTGCTCCAGCTGTATCTGATTACCACGGCTCTGTGTGCTCAGGCTGTATCTGAATACCACGGCTCTGTGTGCTCAGGCTGTATCTGATTACCACGGCTCTGTGTGCTCAGGCTGTATCTGATTACCACGGCTCTGTGTGCTCAGGCTGTATCTGATGTCCACGGCTCTGTGTACTCTGGCTGTATCTGATGTCCATGGCTCTGTGTACTCCGGCTGTATCTGATGTCCACGGCTCTGTGTACTCCGGCTGTATCTGATGTCCACGCCTCTGTGTACTCCGGCTGTATCTGATGTCCACGGCTCTGTGTACTCCGGCTGTATCTGATGTCCACGCCTCTGTGTACTCCGGCTGTATCTGATGTCCACGGCTCTGTGTGCTCAGGCTGTATCTGATGTCCACGGCTCTGTGTGCTCAGTCTGTATCTGATTACAACGGCTCTGTTTACTCCGGCTGTATCTGATGTCCACGGCTCTGTGTACTCCGGCTGTATCTGATGTCCACGGCTCTGTGTACTCCGGCTGTATCTGATGTCCACGGCTCTGTGTACTCCGGCTGTATCTGATTACCATGGCTCTGTGTGCTCAGGCTGTATCTGAATACCACGGCTCTGTGTGCTCAGGCTGTATCTGATTACCACGGCTCTGTGTGCTCAGGCTGTATCTGATTACCACGGCTCTGTGTGCTTAGGCTGTATCTGATTACCACGGCTCTGTGTGCTCAGGCTGTATCTGAATACCACGGCTCTGTGTGCTTAGGCTGTATCTGATTACCACGGCTCTGTGTGCTCAGGCTGTATCTGATGTCCACGGCTCTGTGTACTCTAGCTGTATCTGATGTCCACGGCTCTGTGTGCTCTAGCTGTATCTGATGTCCACGGCTCTGTGTGCTTAGGCTGTATCTGATTACCACGGCTCTGTGTGCTCAGGCTGTATCTGATGTCCACGGCTCTGTGTGCTCTAGCTGTATCTGATGTCCACGGCTCTGTGTACTCCGGCTGTATCAATAGTGTGAACGATGCCCTAATCTGATGAATAGGACTGGCAGAAACCTTCCTTATTATGCCTTTATCTGCACAAACCAGTCTGTGCTCTGAATCAGCCACAAATCTCTTCACAGTACAAGGATCATGCTTAAAGGGAACCTGTCACCTTCCAGATGCATGTAAACCCGCCAGCAGTACCTCAGAGTAGCCCGCAGTGTGATACTAATCATACTTTTCATCCTGCAGTCCGATGCTGCATACGGTCAGAAAACGATTTTTTATCCTCTGTCCGTGCTATTTTGCATGCCGGCTTGAAGTCGAGGGGGTAGCGGCCTCCTTGCTTCAAGTCATGGTAACCGTGCCCCCTCTTGCCTTTGAGTGACAGCCAGCAGTTCAGCTTCGCTTCCCCAAGTCACGCGCATGCACAGTGCCCTCTGTTTTACTGCGCAATCCCATGTCACTCAAGACAAGAGGGGGCGCGGTTACCTTGACTTGAAGCTGACATGCAAAATAGCGCGGACGGAGGATAAAAGATCGTTTTCTGACCGTATGCAGCATCGGACTGCAGGATGAAAAATAGGATTAGTATCACACTGCGGGCTACTGAAGTACTACTGGCGGGTTTACATGCATTTGGGAGGTGACTGGTTCCCTTTAAATTTTCGTGAAATGTCTAATATTTTCATACCTTGTCCAAGGCGTTGCACTATGTGACACTTTTTGGCAGCAGACAGATCCTTTTTCTTTCTAATATTGTTAACCATATAAATGTGTGACCTGCTTAATAATGTGGAACGTCCTTCTTAAGTAGTTTTACTTTAATCGGGCTCACCTGGCAAACTAATTATCACAGACGTCTGAGATTGATTTCAGTGATCAAAGAGCCCGAGACACAATACCATCCATGATTTTAATTGAAAACAAAAAATTGCATCTTTATGACCCTTAAATCTAATTTGCATTTGGTATGTATTGTTTAATGGGTCAGTACGATTACAGTGATACCATATTTATATAGTTTTATGGGTTTTGTATTTACAGCGTTCCCTATGAGATAAAACTGTCCTGTTCTCTTCATTCTCCGGGTCAGTACGATTACAATGATACCACATTTATATAGTTTTATGGGTTTTGTTTTTACAGCGTTCCCTATGAGATAAAACTGACCTGTTCCCTTCATTCTCCGGTCAGTACGATTACAGTGATACCACATTTATATAGTTTATGGGGTTTGTTTTTACAGTGTTCCCTATGAGATAAAACTGACCTGTTCTCTTCATTCTCCGGGTCAGTACGATTACAGCGATACCACATTTATATAGTTTTATGGGTTTTGTATTTACAGCGTTCCCTATGAGATAAAACTGACCTGTTCTCTTCATTCTCCGTGTCAGTACGATTACAGAGATACCACATTTATATAGTTTTATGGGTTTTGTATTTACAGCGTTCCCTATGAGATAGAAGTGACCTGTTCTCTTCATTCTCCGTGTCAGTACGATTACAGAGATACCACATTTATATAGTTTTATGGGTTTTGTATTTACAGCGTTCCCTATGAGATAGAAGTGACCTGTTCCCATCATTCTCCGGGTCAGTACGATTACAGTGATACCACATTTATATAGTTTTATGGGTTTTGTATTTACAGCGTTCCCTATGAGATAAAACTGACCTGTTCCCTTCATTCTCCGGTCAGTACGATTACAGTGATACCACATTTATATAGTTTATGGGGTTTTGTTTTTACAGTGTTCCCTATGAGATAAAACTGTCCTGTTCTATTCATTCTCCGGGTCAGTACGATTACAGTGATACCACATTTATATAGTTTTATGGGTTTTGTATTTACAGCGTTCCCTATGAGATAAAACTGACCTGTTCTCTTCATTCTCCGGGTCAGTATGATTACAGTGATACCACATTTATATAGTTTATGGGTTTTGTGTTTACAGCGTTCCCTATGAGATAAAACTGACCTGTTCCCTTCATTCTCCGGTCAGTACGATTACAGTGATACCACATTTATATAGTTTATGGGGTTTTGTTTTTACAGTGTTCCCTATGAGATAAAACTGTCCTGTTCTATTCATTCTCCGGGTCAGTACGATTACAGTGATACCACATTTATATAGTTTTATGGGTTTTGTATTTACAGCGTTCCCTATGAGATAAAACTGACCTGTTCTCTTCATTCTCCGGGTCAGTACGATTACAGAGATACCACATTTATATAGTTTTATGGGTTTTGTATTTACAGCGTTCCCTATGAGATAAAACTGACCTGTTCTCTTCATTCTCCGGTCAGTACGATTACAGTGATACCACATTTATATAGTTTTATGGGTTTTGTATTTACAGCGTTCCCTATGAGATAAAACTGACCTGTTCCCTTCATTCTCCAGGTCAGTACGATTACAGTGATACCACATTTATATAGTTTTATGGGTTTTGTGTTTACAGCGTTCCCTATGAGATAAATCTGACCTGTTCCCTTCATTCCCTGGGTCAGTACGATTACAGTGATACCACATTTATATAGTGTTATGGGTTTTGTTTTTACAGCGTTCCCTATGAGATAAAACTGACCTGTTCCCTTCATTCTCCAGGTCAGTACGATTACAGTGATACCACATTTATATAGTTTTATGGGTTTTGTGTTTACAGCGTTCCCTATGAGATAAATCTGACCTGTTCCCTTCATTCTCCGGGTCAGTACGATTACAGTGATACCACATTTATATAGTTTTATGGGTTTTGTATTTACAGTGTTCCCTATGAGATAAAACTGACTGGATTTCTCCTTGGAAAAGACCACTCAGAAGTTGTGATCGGTTATAGGGTTTGTCTCACTTCAGCAGATGCCATTTATAATGTGGATGCACTTAATTCCAGGCAGTTACTAATGTATTGTTATTATCCATATTGCCTCCTTTGTTGGCTTAATTCGTTTTTCCATCAGCTCGTTTCCATGTTTACAACCACTCTGTAATCCAGCATTGGTGGTCGTGCTTTCACATTATAGGAGAAATCATCTCCCCAGTAGGTGCTATCTTTAAAGGCCCAACGTCTGCTGTACATGTACAGTGAATGTCTCGAAGGAGTTCATAACACGTTGGGCCGAAAATGAAGAAGCAAGGGCTATTGTATGACCAAAAAAAAAACTGTAAAAACATTCACCCTTTTTTGGGAGCAGCAACGGTACAGTATGGAACCTGATGGTCAAGGCAGGAGATGTGCGGCTATCCATGGGTAATAGTAGTAGTAGTGTAAAGGCTGTTAGCTGTCTCCTGCACATAAAAAAAATGTACTGCAGATTTAAAGGCTATGCACACCTTTGGGGCATTTTTTTTCTTATTGCATTGTACTTATTTTGAGCTAAAAATCTTTTTTTTAAATTGGTGTTTTTTTTTTAAAATATGGAATCCTATTCTCTGTCCAGAGCTGAGATGCTCTACTACCTGCCTGTGGATTTTCTGTCAGTTGTGGAGCTGACAGGCTCCTTATCTCTGCTCTCTGACCTCCTCCACACTTATTATAGATCAGTCCTTATCTTACTTATAAGAATGTGGCTTAAATAAGTATTTATGACCTCTCAATAGTTTAGAGATGAGGTTTATTAGATGACCAGCACAAAGTGAAAAGTAAAGTACCAATCGCACAGCTAGAAAAACGCTAACCCTTTGTGACAGAATAGCTCAATATTTCTAATAAAGGTCAATTGAAAGTACAATTTTTAGGCAAAAATTAGTAAAATGATATCATAAACAAAAATTGCCTCTGAAGGGTATACTCCCACAAAAAATGTCTGTGTCTCAGGAACTTGTCCTGTGGCCTTGAGCATCAATTCCAGCTTGACAAGGACGTCTCCTGCTGTTCACACGCCGCCTTATTGTCTGCTGAGACATGGGGTTCCACTCTTCTTGAAGGGCGGCCCTCAGTCATCGAGGTGCTGGTGTACACAGTTACGAGCCTTTACACGACGACTCAGCTGATCCCATAGGTTTTCAATAGGATTCATGTCTGGAAAAAGTGCAGGCCACTCCATGTTAGGTCCCCCAGTCTCTAGTAGCCGTTCCCCAATGAGCTGGAGCATTGTCCTCCATGAAGATGACATTAGGCCTGTGTTCTTCCTGCACAGGCACAATGACTGGATTAATGATTTTCTTCAGATAGTATGAGCTTGCCACTGGACCATTCACACATTGTAGGGCAGTTCTGTATTGACTAGACACACCTGCCCACACTGTAACACCGCCACCACCAAAGCCTCATCTGGTGACACCAGTGGCTGATGCAGAGCGCTCTCCTTAACGTCTCCAACATCGTCGGCAGCCATCATTTCTGCGTGAATCGACTTTCATCATTGAACAGCACTGAGGCCCACTGCTCCCTCATCCATCGTAGATGCTCCCAGTCCCATACAAGACAATGACGCCTGTGCCTTGCAGGTCGTCTAGCACGCAGACCAAGCTAATGTAATTAATGAAGCGGCCATCAGTGTGGGATGTGGACTCTCTGTGAAGCTCAGTGGCCACTTTCATCTGAGAACATCCAGCTTGAAGCCTCACAATGTACTTTTGATCAATTGTTAAGTGTCGTCTTGGTCTCATGATGTCAAAATGTGAACAGCATGTTGAGGAGGACTGTTTAATACCAATTCTAATTGAACCAGGAAATTTATTGGGCAATTCATGGATCAAACTCCTGTTGTGAATTTTGCCGTTAAAGGGATTCTGTCATCAGAATTTAGGCCTATAACCTAAACATATGGCGAGGTCCCTACTAATACACAGAATCCTAAAGTGACCTTATCAAATGCGCCTGTGGCTCTATAATCATATAAAACAGGTTTATATCACCTGTCACTCGCGTCACAAATGTGTCCAAGGGGACGTCTCATGATGCAGGGTGCCCGGCTGCAGCCATCTCCTTTCGGTGCCCAGCGCCGCCTTCTGAATTGAAATTGCCGCCCTCCCTTTCATTAGCGCCGCCTACCTCAGTCATCACCGCCTCTCTAACATCAGCGCTGCCTCTGAAATCGTCCGCTCTCCTCAGGTTATACCTAGTGCGCACGTGCGGGATCTGGCTGAGGAGAGCGGACGTTAGAGAGGCGGCGATGACTGAGGTAGGCGGCTCTAATGAAAGGGAGGGCGGTGATTTCAATTCAGAAGGCGGCGCTGGGCACCGAAAGGAGATGGCTGCAGCCGGGCACCCTGCATCGTGAGACGTCCCCTTGGACACATTCATGACGTGAGTGACAGGTGATATAAACCTGTTTTATATGATTATAAGGTCACTTTAGGATTCTGTGTATTAGTAGGGACCTCGCCATATGTTTAGGTTATAGGCCTAAATTCTGATGACAGAATCCCTTTAAGCTCCTTGTTAGAGAACAGCAAGTTGTGCAGAAAGTCCTGACACACTGAACAGTTGGACATGTGCCTTCAGAAGGTTAGATAAGGTCACATTAAGTTCTCCTGTAAAGGTTAGAGGGCATTTTAGGTTCATCCTGAAATTTCACCCACAAGACAAATATCCCAATTTTTTTGTGAGTAGTGTATGTCGAAAATGAACAAGCCGGATCCAGCACTAAAACCATATAAAGTCAGTGGGCGCTGGATCCGTTTTTTCGTGTACCTTGATTTACAGGGTTTTAGGTGCCGGATCCGGCATGTTCAGTTTCCCATGACACACACAAAAACGCTGCTTTCAGTAGTATGCGAACGCAACAATCCAGAACGGAATGTATTCCGGTGCTCTCCATTCCATTTTATAAAAAAATTTCCCCGATTGACAATGAATGAGAACAAAACTGAAGCTTTTTCCTCCGGTTTTGAGATCCTCTGCCGGATGTCAAAACTAGAAAGGAAAACACAGATGTGAACGTAGCCAAAGCATGATTTTTTGAAAATTCTAACGAATTTGATTTGTCTAGAATTGATCTGCTCCTGTCTGCAAATAACTTTTCTTTTTTTAAACGACATTAGCAAAATGTGTTATAGTTACAAATACAAAGTGGTTCCGCTTGATGGTTACAGTTTATTTAGGAAGGTACAAAGGATTGTTGGTTACGGTGACGTTTAGTCTGGAGCGAAACGAGCTTCGGATCATAGATCCGAAGTAGATTTTTTCGTAAACTTCAATTTTAATGCTCTCTCTGCACAGCGTTAAAATGTATGGTCTGCGCGTAGGCAAAATTTGTGTTGCACGAGACTTCGGTGAATTACTACTGTATTCATATCTGCGTCTTCACAAACATTTTAAAATAAGAATCTGAAATTGGGTTTGGTGGGAGCAGCTGGTACCTCAGTACCAATGCCAACTTCGGATTCCTATTTTAAAATGTTTTTAAAGACGCAGATAGGAATACCGAATTAATTCACCGAAGTCTTGCGTGATTTCTGGCGATACAAAAAGTGATTGTCAGATAAAAAGGTGAAAAGCTCCATCCAGTTACTCTATGCATTCAACAGTGTGTGAAAATAAAAGGGATGAAAGGACCGAATGAAAGCTTCCTGATGTCCAGCAGAGATATCGGGGCTGTGGGGGCAGAACACGGCCAGTCTCTGCACTCGAGATATGGATGCCCAACCACTGACCCTTCTTTTCCTGGCAGTTTAAACCCATTCTTTTTCCCTCCTGGCTGGTGATGTCACTGAGATGCATGCGCCTCCTCTTACCCAGTTATATACCCAGAAATGGTCATGTGTCCTAGAAATATAATATTACCTGCAGCCACCTGGGTGTACATTCACCAACCAGGACATATCTGACACGGTAATCGAGCCAATTCCGGGTAGTTCCCCTGGGCGTGTGGCTGTGGATTCAGCATATATATGAGGGCTGTTCTTCCTGATCATAACTACCGATGGAGGTCACTCCAAGTATCAGTTCTGATGGATGATAGTTCCTTTGAAGTAGGGCTGTCACGATACCAAAATTTAGATTTAATTTCGATACCATAAAAAAGTATTGTGATACTCGATACCGCGCAAAAAAAATAAAACGCCAAAAAAGCTGCATGCATTCCACATTTTATGGAACGTCCAGCCCATAGTCCGATCCTATTTTTTGGGGGGACAAGATGACAAAAAAATGGCGAATCTCGCATTTATTTATTTTTCTCTGTTAAGGCGTTCACCGCATAGGAGACTTTTTTTAATATTGTAATAGTTTGGACTTTTCGGAAGTGGCGATATGTAATATGTTTACTTATTTATTGTTTATATATCTTAGATGTAAAATTAGTAAATGGGGTGATTTATACTTAATATTTCAGTGTTTTTTTTTTTGTTTTGTTTTTTTACTTTTTATTTGATAACTATTAGCCCCCTTAGGGACTAGAACCTGGGATCTTTGAACCCCTTGTCCTATTCACCCTAATAGATCTCTATTGTGGTGACTAGGATCTCATACTCCCTGCTGCCCTGTGATCTGTACACACAGCAGCAGGGAGCTGACCATGGACGGCTTCAGTAGCGTCCTGGCTGCCATGGTAACCGATCGGAGTCCCGCGATTACACAGCTGGGGCTCCAATCAGAAGCTGCCACGGCCACCAACGAATTAATAGGGCAGAGGGGACTTTAATACTGGGGCGTGGGTGGAAGGCGCACTGCGCCACCAATTAAGATACAGTTAATACAGATACAGGAGGTGGGTGCCGGCGGCAGAATCACATAGCCGGCACCCGACCTCTATGACAGGGAGCTGCGATCAGCGGCAGTTAACACCTCGGGTGCGGCACCTGCTTCCTGTATCTGTATTAAACGTTTAGTTATTTTCACTGGTGGCTCAGTGGCCACAGTCCCTCCCCTCCCCCGCCCATCTCTCCTCTCATTGGTGCTGCAGTGGCCACAGTCCCACCCCTCCTCCTCCCCTCTCTCCTCTCATTGGTGGTGCAGTGGCCACAGTCCCTCCCCTCCCCCGCCCATCTCTCCTCTCATTGGTGCCGCAGTGGCCACAGTCCCACCCCTCCTCCTCCCCTCTCTCCTCTCATTGGTGCAGTGGCCACAGTCCCTCCCCTCCTCCGCCCCTCTCTCCTCTCATTGGTGGTGCAGTGGCCAGTGTCCCTCCCCTCCTCCGCCCCTCTCTCCTCTCATTGTTGGCGCAGTGGCTACAGTCTCACCCCTCCTCCGCCCCTCTCTCATCTTATTGGTGGCGCAGTGGCCAGAGTCCCTCCCCTCCTCCGCCCCTCTCTCCTCTCATTGGTGGAGCAGTGGCCAGAGTCCCTCCCCTCCTCCGCCCCTCTCTCATCTCATTGGTGGCAGCGGCTCAGGGGGAGGGAGACACTGCTTCCTTCTCCCCTGTGCTGCTGAAGGAACATGGCGCTCGCTGAGAGCAGTACCTGCCATGTTCTGTGATACTAGGCGGCGCAGTAGTGCAGCCTAGTATCAGTAAAAGGCAAATCCCAGTATCGAATCGATACCGATACAAAAGTATTGATTGGGTATCGATAATTCGATGCTCGGTGCAACCCTACATTTAAGCTCAGCCATTGCCATGTTTCTCCCAGGCCCTCGTGGCAGGCACACTACAGACACTGCTGCTTGATGTTTCATCCCTGGTCGGGCTGTGTGGGTACTTACCTCCTCTTGGACTGTGAATGTTATCTGATGCCAAGTACGGGCCCTAGTAATAAAGCCTTTAACCAATACTTCTGGCCCCTGGTTAGTTTAGGACCAATAGAATGTTTGTCACAGAGGACATCTTGAGATGCTGACAGATATGCATTCCTTAATCACCTCATCTTTACTCCACTCATACATGTTAAATGAGTATCGGAGCATTTCTTGCTCCGATGCTCTCCCCTGTCCTACCCTGCATCGCGCAGGGCAAGGGCTTGTACTTTGCTGCCAGTGACATACTGGGCTTCACTATGGGTCTGCTAGACGGAGGCTTCTGCCCAGCATTGATCCCGGTGACATCATCGGCAGAAATGGGCCGTCCATAGCACTGCCCTAAGCTGTTTTAGAGCCTAGGGCAGCGCTGTAAGACCCCCATTTGTGCCAGGATCACTGCTAGGCGGAAGCCTCTGCCTAGAATAGTGAGGAAGTAAACCGCACAGACCTTGGGGAGCATTGGAGCAAGAAATGCTTCACTCATACATGGTCAATGAGTGAAGATGAGGTGATGTCCAGGTTCAACTCCGGAGAACCCCTTTAAGGAGCACAGATGGGGTTATGAACAGACTATTAATAGTGACACTTTTACCTGTTACAGTTCACGGTGGGCTGCACATACGCTTTACAGGGCGCCCATTAGAAAAATGGACAACTTGTGGCACAAACACTTGAATCTTCCAGAACTCCGTTTCTGCAGTCTGGACTGGTCAACGCGATCTTCACACTGACCACGGTGATTTCACACAAACGGACACAATATTCAACGCTCAAACTTTATTTTTACAGGGGGAGAAGCACTCCTACTACTTGTACTTTAGTCAACCATTATCCCAACTGCTGTTCAGTGAACTGCTTTAGGTCCCTTCCACACGAGCGAGTTTTCCGCACCGGTGCAATACGTGACGTGAACGCATAGCACCCGCACTGAATCCTGACCCATTCATTTCAATGGGTCTGTGTACATGGGCATTGCGTAAAAATCGCAGCATGTTCTATATTCTGCGTTTTTCACGCAGCCCTGGCCCCATAGAAGTGAATAGGGCTTCAGTGAACAACGCATTGCATCCGCAAGCGAGTGCGGGTACGATGCGTTTTTCACTGATGGTTGCTAAGAGATGTTGTTTGTAAACCTTCAGTTTTTTATCACATGCATGAAAAACACATCAAAACGCATTGCACCCGCACGGAAAAACTGAACGCAATTGCAGAGAAAACTGACTCAACTTGTTTGCAAAATGGTGCGAGTTTCACTGAACGCATCCTGAATGCATCTGGACCGAGTCCGTCACATGAAAGAGGCCTTACAGGAACAGCTCCTTCAGGCATTATAGACCTCACAGCAACCGACATTCTGATACCCACTGATCACCACCCACATATCCCCTATTATCCCCAGATAACTTTCTCTAGGGTTGAAGACTGTAGTAACACAAATCACATTGACCCCCCAAAGACTGAGTTTTCTCACAGACCTCCCCCCATGACTCTTCCAAGGATTGACATTGACAGTACACTCAACCCACATGTCTTTATCAACAAAACACCACAAGCTGTCCCTTCTGATGACTGAAGATCCTCCAAACCCACTACTCTAAAGCATTGTCAGTCCCTTCCTTTACTGTCTACTCCCTGATCTTCCCCAGGCCTCTCTAGACGATACCACAGTGGTACCTCTCTCCCATGGGTCACCAAAAGAATCGTAGGAGACCCACTGCATGACATTTTCACTGGCTTCTTATAACTCTTCTCCCACCCTTCAGCCTACAAACTCTAAAGATTCACACAAGTCTACTAGCCCCCATCCGCAAATACCCACATGATAGACAAGTCCAGGGCTAAAAGTTACATAACCCAACAACAGGTTCTTCAGGTCACCCACTTGGTCTAACCACACCCTTCCCCTTTGGTGCCCAAAACCAAGCCCTGCATTGTGGTTCAGAGCTTCAGCACCCGAATACACACTGGTTCATAAGTGTCAAGCCTTTACTAGAACCACATTGATTTTGGGACCTCCTATTAACTGACAGCCAGAAGCCATTACTGAGGTCGGCTGCTAGGACAGCACATAGTGGTGCATTTGATAACCTGCCACTCCATGTCGCCCGAGTCGTCTAGATGCACACACAGTGCAGTGCAAACCACATAACAATGTACACAGCAGCTTATACATCATGACACAAACACGTTCTGAGGCTTCCCTTTTTTAAGGCCCCTTCTTTGGAAACTGCTCAATTCTCCTGGCCTAGTTCATTCCCTCCTCCGTAACAGGGAGGCCTCTGCCACACGTGGTCTCAGCCACACACTAACAGCCTTTCACTCTCTGCATTGAAAGCATATCCACACTCACCCGAGCCTGTATGTATGGGGGATTCTGGAGAGATAATTGATGTCCAAACGAGTATTTTCAGCTATTGAAGGTAGATGGACATATTTACAGGATGGGATTGTCTAATGTCCAGCTAATTAGAATAGGATGCCTGCATGATACTTTCCAGGCATAGGGCTTTTGGGTAGGTAACTATCCTGCTCTGCTCCTGCACAAACACTTTAACATCATGACTTTCTGGTCCTTGCCCGGTGGTTTACTGTTAGGTTGTGATCTGACCAACAATGGCTTATTCAGTTAAAAGGAACCTGTCATGTTGAACACGGTGTCTGATCTACCATCATCCTGTTATAGGGCCGGAGATGCTGAGCAGATTAATATGTTGTTTTGTGGGAAAAGATTCAGTGTAACTTGTGTTTTATACATAGAAATCTCTATTCTATACGTAGGAGTCCATTGGGTGGTCCTATCAGCTTCGGATAGCTTTCTCTGTATGCCCCATCATAGAGGGAAGGCTTGGTCACTGATAAGACCACCCCCTGGACTCCTAAGTGTAGATAGAGTAGAGATTCATATGAATACAAGTTTTACTGAATCCTCTTCAGTTGGTCTGCTCCTGCAGATCCCCCTAAAAGTCCCCTTTAATAATTGCATTTTGCTGCATACCGTGTAATTTTATCATTTTAACATTGTATTATTCTTGACAGATGAGTGTTCCAGGAGCTCGGAGAGACATCTGATGCCTTCAGACATAAAAGCAGATGATTGTGGTGTCACACAAGATACATGTGAAGAACGTGTTATTGTCCCAGATAGACCCTCAGTCCTTCACAGTCATAACATATCATCTGATCCTATTAAATGGGTCCTACTGTCCGATTCGTCACAGAATGAGAAGCAGAGATGTGCTGGACATCAAATAAGTCACCTGGTGGAGAAGCAGTATTTATGTTCAGAATGTGACAAATGTTTTACTTCAAAGTCACATCTTGTTATACATCAGAGAATTCACACAGGAGGGAAACGATTTTTATGTTCAGAATGTGGGAAATGTGTTAATCTGAACTCCACTCTTGCTGAAGATGAGAGAATTGTCATAAGAGTGAAACGATTTCCATGTTCAGTATGTGGCAAATGTTTTACGTCAAAATCACAGCTTGTTAAACATGAGAGAACTCACACAGGAGAGAAGCCATTCTCATGTTCAGAATGTAAAAAGTGTTTTTCTCTGAAATCACATCTTGTTATACATCAGAGACTTCACACAGGAGAGAGACCATATTCATGTCCAGAATGTGGGAAAGGCTTCACTCTTAAATTATCTCTTGTTGAACATCAGAGAATTCACATAGGAGAGAGGCCATTTTCATGTTCAGAATGTGGCAAATGTTTTACTCGGAAATCAGATCGTGCTAAACATCAGAGAATTCACACAGGAGAGAAGCCGTATTCCTGTTCAGAATGTGGGAAATGTTTTACTCGGAAATCAGATCTTGTAAACCATCAGAGAATTCACACAGGGGAGAGGCCATTTTTATGTTCAGAATGTGGGAATTGTTTTACTGTGAAATCAGCTCTTCTTAAACATCAGAGACTTCACACGGGAGAAAAGCCGTTTTCATGTTCAGAATGTGGGAAATATTTTGCTCTCAAATCAAGTCTTTTTAAACATCTGAGAGTTCACACAGGGGAGAAGCCGTATTCATGTTCAGAATGTGACAAATGTTGTACCTCAAAATCAGATCTTGTTAAACATCAGAGAATTCACACACAGAGAAGCCATTTTCAGTGACCATACCTCCTGGTGCGAGTTCAGTTTCCACATAAGGCTGCTTTCACACTGGCGTTTCTGGGTCTGCTTGTGAGATCCGTTTCAGGGCTCTCACAAGCGGCCCAAAACGGATCAGTTCAGCCCCAATGCATTCTGAATGGTTAAGGATCCGTTCAGAATGCATCAATTTGGCTGCGTTTGGTCTCCGTTGCGTTTATTAGACCGTCACTAAAATGCAGCTTGCAGCGTTTTGGTGACCGTCTGACTATGTGGATCCGTCTAGACTTACAATGTAAGTTTATGGGGACGGATCCGTTTTCATTGACACAATATAGTGCAATTGAAAACAGATCTGTCCCCCATTGACTTTAAATGTAAGACAGATCTGTTTTGACTTACTTTTTTTTTATGAATAATGCAAACAAATCCGTTATTAATGGATACAAGTGTTCGCATTATTGGTGCGGATCCGTCTGTGCAGATACAAGACGGATCCGCACAAAACGCGAGTGTGAAAGTAGCCTAAGGCTGCTTTCACATATGCTTCAAAGAAATCTCTGACAGGATAGCTTGCCGGAGTTCTCCAGATCTAGCATAGCCATATAGTGGCGCATGCCCACTGGACTCGATTGACTATAATGGAATGCAGCGGGGATACCGACCCTCCCCAGCATATCAGCAGGATCCAGCCGTACAAAAATTGCTGTCTGAATCCCAACATATACAGTATGCCGGGCAGCTGACGGATCCGCTCTGCATCCCATTATAGTTATTTGGGTCCAGAATTTATAATGGGCATCTCTGCTAGAACAGCCTTGCAGATTTCTTTGACGCAAGTGTGATACTAGCCTAAGCGCGTTTCTGGGCTCGTATTGTTTCCTGCTCCACATTCTGTTAGAGCGGAGGAGAGGTAGCAGCTGATGATCTTGTCTTCCTCCTCAACAATGTGGAGGTGGCCTGCCAACCAGAATGATGAGTAGGAGAAGGAGGACAGTTTTGCTCGATTGCTTGCCACTTCACTTTTTCCACGTACGCAGGTGATGCCACCATATGTTGGAACGCCATATTGCCTACATTTGTGCCTGAAATGCTGCCTGGGTGGAGCTTAATATTTACATTTGTAATTAACACCTTCTTAACCTGATTTTGTGTATATGAAAAATAAATTGAGGCAAAATATCATCTTCTTTGGTGAATATTTACTGGAGGCTCAGTTATAGTTGGGATCATTCCCTTACATCTCCCTAATTTGTTAAGAGGCAGAAGAGTTTATTGACTGTCACCTCTGTACCTGGTCCTCCTTTGATTAGGTCAAATGTAGCTTCCTCCCCTCTCGTTCACACCTGATTGAACTTAAGTGGCATAAATTTAGGTCACTTGGTCTTACAAAACTTGGTCTTTTAAAAGCAACATCTTTTAAGTGTGACATTTCTGCTTCTCACAATCTTCAGTCCTATTCTCCTCCACTCCTTAACCGCCTCCGGACCGCCTAACGCAGATCTGCGGTGCGGAGGTGGCAGCTGTGCGCTCAACGACGCATCGGCGCGTCATCTTGCGATAGCCGAGATTTCCTGTGAACGCGCGCGTTCACAGGATCGGAAGGTAAGCGAGTGGATCTCCAGCCTGCCAGCGGCGATCGTTCGCTGGCAGGCTGCAGATGTGATTTTTTTTAACCCCTAACAGGTATATTAGACGCTGTTTTGATAACAGCGTCTAATATACCTGTTACCTGGTCCTCTGGTGTCCCTTTTGTTTGGATCGACCACCAGAGGACACAGGCAGCTCAGTAATAAGTAGCACCAAGCACCACTACACTACACCCCCCCTGTCACTTATTAACCCCTTATGAACCCCTGATCACTTCATATAGACTCCCTGATCACCCGCCTGTCATTAATCACCTCCCTGTAAGGCTCTATTCAGACGTCCGTATGATTTTTACGGATCCACGGATGCATGGATCGGATCCGCAAAACACATACGGACGTCTGAATGGAGCCTTACAGGGGGGTGATCAATGACAGGCGGGTGATCAGGGAGTCTATATGGGGTGATCACCCCCCTGTCATTGATCACCCCCCTGTCATTGATCACCCCCTGTAAGGCTCCATTCAGACGTCCGTATGCGTTTTGCGGATCGTATCCGTGGATCCGTAAAAATCATACGGACGTCTGAATAGAGCCTTACAGGGGGGTGATCAATGACAGGGGGGTGATCACCCCATATAGACTCCCTGATCACCCTCCTGTCATTGATCACCTCCTGTAAGGCTCCATTCAGACGTCCGTATGATTTTTACGGATCCACGGATACATGGATCGGATCCGCAAAACACATACGGACATCTGAATGGAGCCTTACAGGGGGGTGATCAATGACAAGCGGGTGATCCCCGATATAGACTTCCTGATCACCCCCTGTAAGGCTCCATTTAGACATTTTATTTTTATTTGTTTTTGTTTTTTCTTACAAAGTCTCATATTCCACTAACTTGTGTCAAAAAATAAAATCTCACATGAACTCACCATACCCCTCACGGAATCCAAATGCGTAACATTTTTTAGACATTTATATTCCAGACTTCTTCTCACGCTTTAGGGCCCTTAAAATGCCAGGGAAGTATAAATACCCCACATGTGACCCCATTTCGGAAAGAAGACACCCCAAGGTATTCCGTGAGGGGCATATTGAGTCCATGAAAGATTGAAATTGTTGTCCCAAGTTAGCGGAAAGGGCGACTGTGAGAAAATACAAAAAAAAAATCAATTTCCGCTAACTTGTGCCAAAAAATAAAATAAAAATTCTATGAAATCGCCATGCCCCTCATTGAATACCTTGGGGTGTCTTCTTTCCAAAATGGGGTCACATGTGGGGTATTTATACTGCCCTGGCATTTTAGGGCCCCGAAAGCGTGAGAAGAAGTCTGGGATCCAAATGTCTAAAAATGCCCTCCTAAAAGGAATTTGGGTCGCTTTGCGCATCTAGGCTGCAAAAAAGTGTCACACATCTGGTATCGCCGTACTCAGGAGAAGTTGGGGAATGTGTTTTGGGGTGTCATTTTACATATACCCATGCTGGGTGAGATAATATCTTGGTCAAATGCCAACTTTGTATAAAAAAAAGGGAAAAGTTGTCTTTTGCCAAGATATTTCTCTCACCCAGCATGGGTATATGTAAAATGACACCCCAAAACACATTCCCCAACTTCTCCTGAGTACGGCGATACCACATGTGTGACACTTTTTTGCCGCCTAGGTGGGCAAAGGGGCCCACATTCCAAAGAGCACCTTTAGGATTTCACAGGCCATTTTTTTTACAGATTTTGATTTCAAACTTCTTCTCACGCATCTGGGCCTCTAAAATGCCAGGGCAGTCTAACTACCCCACAAGTGACCCCATTCTGGAAAGAAGACACCCCAAGGTATTTTGTGATGGGCATAGTGAGTTCATGGAAGTTTTTATTTTTTGTCACAAGTTAGTGGAATATGAGACTTTGTAAGAAAAAAAAAAAAAATAATAATAATTTTCCGCTAACTTGTGACAAAAAATAAAAAGTTCTATGAACTCACTATGCCCATCAGTGAATACCTTAGGGCAGGGGTGTCAAACTCAAATTCATCGGGGGCCGCATCAGCAGTTTGGTCACCCTCAAAGGGCCGGGGGCCGGCATCTGCTTTTATAATGACAGCGGGGCCTGTGCAGTGACTATTCTACTACACGGGCCCCGCTCACTATATAATCGTATCTCTAATAGTTAATGGTTACCGTATGTATATAATCACATAAGGAGCGCTGTGTATTACCGGTACTTACAACTACAATCACTCGCCGAGAGGAGGCAGGAGGCAGGCCGGGAGGACAGGCGCTGGCAGCGTGAGTCATACGTCATGCGCCCACGCCGCCTGCTTCATTCATAAAGTGAGTGGCGCAGGCGCGTGACGTATGACTCACACACTGCCAGCGCCCGTCCTCCCAGCCTGCCTCCTCTCGGCGAGCGTTTGTAGTTGTAAGTCCTCCGCTCATTATGCGATTATGTACATAACTATTTACTATTAGACATACGATTATACAGTGAGCGGGGCCCGTGTAGTAGAATAGTCACTGCACGGGCCCCGCTGTCATTATAAAAGCAGACGCCGGCCCCCAGCCCCTCCTCCTTCACAGCTGATACACCCGCCACGCGGCATCGCGGCGGGTGTATCATTGAAAATCGCAAAATAATTTGCGCAAAAAATTTGCAAATCGCAAAATAAGCTGCATTCGCCGTATAAGACGCACTGCTATTTTCCCCCCACTTTTGGGGGGGGAAAAGTGCGTCTTATACGGCGAAAAATACGGGTATGTTTTTAGGAGAATCTACTGAACCAAAATGATATATAACATTATGTATTGATAAATCGCAGTTAAGGATTATAAGTAGCCAAAAAAAAATATAAAAGACTTTAGTGGGGTGACACTGTTACGATACACTTCAAATGTTTTATATTTATACCTTTTTAGAAAAAACACTGCTGCACTGTCTGCAGGCAGGGCACAGTGGGCACTGGGCTGGGCACTACTTGGGCGCTGGAGCTGGACTGGAGAGGAGAAGAATGATTTCAATTCTCCCTCCCTGCCTCTCTCTCTGATGTCACTTCCTGTATGGACCTGACTTCCTTATCAGAGAGGAGGAGGGAGGGACTAGTCTGGGAGGAGCGAGGAGGAGCAAAGACCGGAGACTGAACACAGTGAGTGAGCAGCTGCGCTGCCTGGAATCATTCACTGTGTAGTGACTGTGTAGACTAGAGGAGGGAGGGAGAGGAGGGACTCGGGGAGGCTTGGGAGGAGCGCTGGCTGCGCTCAGCTGATCACCCGGCCCCAGCTGCCGCAGTGAGTGACGGCGGCTAGCTTATTTTGTGTAGACTAGAGGAGGGAGGGGAGGGACTCGGGGAGGCTTGGGAGGAGCGCTGGCTGCGCTCAGCTAATCACCCGGCCCGGCTGCCGCAGTGAGTGACAGCAACTAAGCTTAGGTAAGACAAACACTGTCTGCTACGCGGGCCACATGACGAGGTCTGGCGGGCCGGATTCGGCCCGCGGGCCTTGTGTTTGACACCCGTGCCTTAGGGTGTCTACTTTCCGAAATGGGGTCATTTGTGGGGTTTTTCTACTGTCTGGGCATTGTAGAACCTCAGAAAACATGACAGGTGCTCAGAAAGTCAGAGCTGCTTCAAAAAGCGGAAATTCACATTTTTTGTACCATAGTTTGTAAACGCTATAACTTTTACCCAAACCATTTTTTTTTGACCCAAACATTTTTTTTTTTTTATCAAAGACATGTAGAACAATAAATTTAGCGAAAAATTTATATATGGATGTCGTTTTTTTTGCAAAATTTTACAACTGAAAGTGAAAAATGTCATTTTTTTGCTAAAAAATCGTTAAATTTCGATTAATAACAAAAAAAGTAAAAATGTCAGCAACAATGAAATACCACCAAATGAAAGCTCTATTAGTGAGAAGAAAAGGAGGTAAAATTAATTTGGGTGGTAAGTTGCATGACCGAGCAATAAACGGTGAAAGTAGTGTAGTGCAGAAGTGTAAAAAGTGGCCTGGTCATTAAGGGGGTTTCAGCTAGCGGGGTTGAAGTGGTTAAAATACCCCCAAACCCCTGCACCCAGCAAAGAACAATTTATCTCTCCCTCCATCTTACCCACCCATCTGACCTCCTCTTCAGATCTGTTTCTTAGCCTAAAAGCTTCTCTCTCCAAACACACACGACCTCCTCATGCTCTCTTTTACTCCTACCTACTAACACTTTCTCTGCTTCTCCTTATTGCTGGCGATATATCTCCAAATCCTGGGCCTCCTAAGCAGATACCCACACTCATGTCTAACTCCCACTATCGATCTCCTACAAATTTCTCCAACCCCTCAAACCTGAAAACCACTTACCTTATCCCTGATCCCTTGGTACCTCTTGCAGGAGCATTATGGAACGCTCGCACTATCTGCAACAAACTTTCATTTATTCATGACCTTTTCATCTCTCACAAACTTACTTGGTTTTACAGAAACATGGTTGACACCCTCTGACACTGCCTCCCCTGCTGAACTCTCTTATAGTGGATTTCATTTTACGCACACCCCCTACCCTGGCAGCAAACATGGTGGAGGAGTCAGTCTTCTCTTATCAGACAACTTCTCCTGCAGCCCACCTCCACTGCCAACCTCCATTATGCTCCCTTCATTTGAAGTACACTCTGTCTGTATCTACTCTCCCTCCAACATCCAAGTAGCTGTCATCTACCATCCTCCAAGCCCAGCCACCATCTTTCTTGGCCACATCAACACCTGGCTCCTACACTTTCTTTCTGCTGACATCTCTACTATCATTATGGGTGACTTTAACATCCCCATTGACACTTGCCACTCAGCTGCCGCTAAGCTTCTTGCACTCTTCCTCCTTCGGCCTCTCGTAGTGGTCTTCCACTCCCACCCATAGAGATAGTCACACACTGGATCTTATCTTTACCCGCCTCTGTTCCCTATCTTACCTTTCTAACCCGCCTCTCCCCCTGTCCGAACTACTCACATTCTCTTCACTGGTCTCTCCAGCTACTCCACCAGTCAACACACAAGCACACCCTCGGAAAAAAACTTTAAACATCTTGACTTTCAGTCGCTTTATGTCTCTCTTTTGCCACTTTCTACCATATGTTCCTTCCAGGATGCCGATGCTGCCGCCACTATGTATTACACCACAATAACTACAGCTCTCGACTCAGTTGCCTCCCTCTCGCACAACAAAATCTGGAAAATCAATAGACAACCTTGGCCCACTAGCCTGACCAAAGAACTGAGACAAGCTTCCAGGGCTGCAGAGCAGCAATGTAAGAAATCCCCATTCCAAGGGGCACTTTACCAGATGCAAGCAATTCCTCCTCATTTTTAGGTCCTCACTTGCTGCTGCAAAACAGGCAGTCTCCATATCTCTCATATCTTCCCTGTCTTACAATCCTAAACAACTTTTTAACACTTTTAACTCTCTTCTCCATTCCTTGGTGCCGCCACCCTCACCTCTTGTTTCAGCTGAGGACTTTGACGTATACTTTTAAACAAAAGATTGACAACATAAGAGGAAGCTTCAGCGCACAGTCCCCACAGACCCTCTACACAACTACTTAGTCCTCTTCTCCTAAAACCCGCTTCTCCACCATCACAGAAAAAAACTATTCACCCTACCCTCCAGATCACATCTCACCACCTGTACACTGGACCTGATCCCACCTCATCCCCAATCTCAACACAGTGTTTATCCCAGCCGTAATCTCTTCAACCTATCAGTAACCTCTGGGGTCTTCCCCTCTGGTTTTAAACATGCTGCCATTACACCCATCCTCAAAAACTCTTCCCTTGACCCATCTTCTTTGTCTAGTTATCACCCCATATCGGTTTTCCCATATGCCTTAAAGCAGTGGTCCCCAACCTTTTTTGCACCAAGGACCAGTTTCATGCAAGACCATTTTCCCAGGGACCAGGTGGGGAAAGGGGCGGGGCTTATGGGTGCTAGTCGGTGCTGACTGATTCACGCGCATAACAAAACAAAGTGTATATTAAAATAACACTATATAACGACTATATAAACTGACTAAGGTCTCTGCTGCACTGTACCATATTTTTCACCCTATAAGACGCACCTAGGTTTTAGAGTAGAACAATAAGAAAATATATTTTTCATTACACCTCAGGTCAGACCAGCAATCAGACCCCCAATGTTAATCAGACCTCAAATCAGACCTCCAATGCCTCAGATGAACCCCCAACCTTTAGCCATCTATCATCCCCCATGTCAGCCATTAGCCCCTTATGTCAGCCATCAGACCCCCATGTCAGCCATCAGCCCCCCATGTCAGCCATCAGCCCCTTATGTCAGCCATCAGCCCCCCATGTCAGCAATATGTGAGCCATCAGCCCCCAGGGCAAAAAAAAAACACTTACCTCTCCTGCTCCTGGTCACCATCGCGATCCTCTGTTGGCTGTGTATCGCTGCGCACAGTGTGAGTTCACAGAGTGACCTCATGCTGTGCGCAGCCGATAGCCGAGGACCAGGAAGCGGTGAGTACCGATCCTTCACCGCTTCCTGGTCCTCCTATACTAATGAAGCGCTTCCAAAGCGCTTCATTAGTACCACGTTAAAGACGGCCCTGATCGCCGCGGCCCGGCAAACAATCTTCCAGGGCCCCGTCCTTGGCCGCGGCCTGGCGGTTGGGGACCGCTGCCTTAAAGCACCTTGAAGAACATGTTAACCTTGAACTGTCCTCTCACCTCTCTTTCTGCTCCTCTATTTGTCTGGCTTCTGACCCCCACCACTGAACTGAAACTGCCCTTACTAAAGTCACCAATGACCTGCTCACTGCCAAACAATTAGTCTGTCCTCCTCCTCCTTACCTTGCTCTCCTCTGGATCACATGGTACATCACTGACCAAGCATTTAGTGTCTCTCACTCTCATACCACCCCTTTGTCACATTCCCTCTCTGTTGGTGTCCCTCAAGGCTCTGTCCTAGGACCCTTGCACTTTTCAATCTACATTTTTGGCCTGGGATAGTTCATAGAGTCCCATGGATTTCAGGATCACATTTATGCTGACAGCATGCAAATTTACCTCTCTGGTTCAGAGGTCACCACCATACGATCCAGAATCCCACAATGCCTATCTTTTATATTATCCTTCTTCTCCTCTCGCATTCTAAAAACTTAACATGGATAAAACTGAATCATATTTCCTCCATCTCACTCAACCCCCCTTCCCCAACAGACCTATCTATCACAATCGATGATGGTACACTCTCCCCAGTCAAATTAGTCCATACCTAATTCATGATGGGCAGGGGCTTAGGTATAAGGGAAGCAGCTGCTTTAGGGCCCAAACTCAGAAGGGGCCCACCCAGGATAAGGACTAAAACTTTTTTTCTAATATTTTTTGATTAAATAAAGAGACTTTTTTCTAGGGGGTAAGACCACTGAAAATCACCAACTTTATTTTTCTGGGTTGTTAAGCTCCACCTTAATAGCCATTGCTTTTTTTTTCCTACCGAATGTGCACACTGCAATGGTTTTGTCTATAATCCCTGTGGAGAAAAATTCTTATACAGGGGATACCCACACAGAGCCACCACTGTCCGAGCCTACCTTAGATCTGACAGCAACAGTGGCATCACCTGTTCCCGAGCCAACTGTAATAGAAGCAGATCTGCCCTTGGCAGTTTTTTTTAGATGTTTGCCATATATTGGCTCAGTTTTTTTATCACCCACCTCTCATCACCCTGATTTGGTTCCCATGTCCTGCCCAACACATCGTTATCATCACCTTCATGATTGTCATCAGCCCTGCCACTTTTCTAATGGGCTCCTTGCAGCTTTCATGATTCTCTCCTCTGTATTTGCCCCGTGTGCCATCACTGTGACTACCAGTGCCCCTACCACAACAGCCATGGCTACAGGTGTCACTATTACCACCACCAACATGGCTTGGCAGCTCAAACATGAGGTCCTCCACCTCTACCAGAACCTCCTCATCACAGTCCAACTGTTCTCACACAACTCATCAATAGGAAGACTATCTTGAGAATCTTTCATCGCACACAGGGTGTTGTTGGCTCTTCATAGGAAAAAAGAAGTGAGCGCTCACTGTGCGGACTGCAGACAATACCATACTAATCTGTGCGGGAGAAGTGAGCGCTCACTGTGCGGACTGCAGACAGTACTGTACTGATCTGTGCAGAAGTGAGCGCTCACTGTGCGGACTGCAGACAATACTGTACTGTGTGCGGGAGAAGTGAGCGCTCACTGTGCAGACTGCAGACAATACTGTACTAATCTGTGCGGGAGAAGTGAGCACTCAATGTGCGGACTGCAGACAATACTGTACTGATCTGTGCGGGAGAAGTGAGCGCTCACTGTGCGGACTGCAGAAAATACTGAATTAATCTGTGCGGCAGAAGTTAGCGCTCACTGTGCGGACTGCAGACAATACCATACTAATCGGTGCGGGAGAAGTGAGCGCTCACTGTGTGGACTGCAGACAATACTGTACTGATCTGTGCAGGAGAAGTGAGCGCTCACTGTGCGGACTGCAGACAATACTGTACGAATCTGTGCAGGAGAAGTGAGCGCTCACTGTGCGGACTGCACACAATACTGTACGAATCTGTGCAGGAGAAGTGAGCGCTCACTGTGCGGACTGCAGACAATACTGTACTAATCTGTGCAGGAGAAGTGAGCGCTCACTGTGCGGACTGCAGACAATACTGTACGAATCTGTGCAGGAGAAGTGAGCGCTCACTGTGCGGACTGCAGACAATACTGTACGAATCTGTGCAGGAGAAGTGAGCGCTCACTGTGCGAACTGCAGACAATACCGTACTGATCTGTGCAGGAGAAGTGAGCGCTCACTGTGCGGACTGCAGACAATACTGTACTAATCTGTGCGGGAGAAGTGAGCACTCAATGTGCGGACTGCAGACAATACTGTACGAATCTGTGCGGGAGAAGTGAGCGCTCACTGTGCGAACTGCAGACAATACCGTACTGATCTGTGCAGGAGAAGTGAGCGCTCACTGTGCGGACTGCAGACAATACTGTACTGATCTGTGCGGGAGAAGTGAGCGCTCACTGTGCGGACTGCAGACAATACCATACTAATCTGTGCCGGAGAATTGAGTGCTCACTGTGTGGACTGCAGACAATACTGTACTGATCTGTGCGGGAGAAGTGAGCGCTCACTGTGCGGACTGCACACAATACTATACTAATCTGTGCGGGAGAAGTGAGCTCTCACTGTGTGGACTGCAGACAATACCGTACTAATCTGTGAGGGAGAAGTGAGCGCTCACTGTGTGGACTGCAGACAATACTGTACTGATCTGTGCGGGAGAAGTGAACGCTCACTGTGCGGACTGCAGACAATACTGTACTAATCTGTGCAGGAGAAGTGAGCGCTCTTTGTGCGGACTGCAGACAATACTGTACGAATCTGTGCAGGAGAAGTGAGCGCTCACTGTGCGAACTGCAGACAATACCGTACTAATCTGTGCGGGAGAAGTGAGCACTCAATGTGCGGACTGCAGACAATACCATACTAATCTGTGCAGGATAAGTGAGCGCTCACTGTGCGGACTGCAGACAATACTGTACTAATCTGTGCAGGATAAGTGAGCGCTCACTGTGCGAACTGCACACAATACTGTACTGATCTGTGCGGGAGAAGTGAGCGCTCACTATGCGGACTGCAGACAATACTGTACTAATCTGTGCGGGAGAAGTGAGCGCTCACTGTGCGGACTGCAGACAATACTGTACGAATCTGTGCGGGAGAAGTGAGCGCTCACTGTGCGGACTGCAGACAGTACTGTACTGATCTGTGCAGGAGAAGTGAGCGCTCACTGTGCGGACTGCAGACAATACTGTACTAATCTGTGCGGGAGAAGTGAGCGCTCAATGTGCGGACTGCAGAGAATACTGTACAAATCTGTGCGGGAGAAGTGAGCGCTCACTGTGCGGACTGCACACACTACTGTACTGATCTGTGCAGGATAAGTGAACGCTCACTGTGCGGACTGCAGACAATACTGTACTAATCTGTGCAGGAGAAGTCAGCGCTCACTGTGCGGACTGCAGACAATACTGTACTAATCTGTGCGGGAGAAGTGAGCACTCACTGTGCGGACTGCAGACAATACTGTACTGATCTGTGCGGGAGAAGTGAGCGCTCACTGTGCGGACTGCAGACAATACTATACTAATCTGTGCGGGAGAAGTGAGCGCTCACTGTGCGGACTGCAGACAATACTATACTAATCTATGCGGGAGAAGTGAGCACTCACTGTGTGGACTGCAGACAATACCATACTAATCTGTGCGGGAGAAGTGAGCGCTCACTGTGCAGACTGCAGACAATACTATACTAATCTGTGCGGGAGAAGTGAGCGCTCACTGTGTGGACTGCAGATAATACTATACTAATCTGTGCCGGAGAATTGAGCGCTCACTGTGTGGACTGCAGACAATACTATTTTAATCTGTGCCGGATAAGTGAGTGCTCACTGTGTGGACTGCAGACAATACCATACTAATCTGTGCCGGAGAAGTGAGCGCTCACTGTGTGGACTGCAGACAATACTGTACTAATCTGTGCGGGAGAAGTGAGCGCTCACTGTGCGGACTGCAGACAATACTGTACGAATCTGTGCAGGAGAAGTGAGTGCTCACTGTGCGAACTGCAGACAATACTGTACGAATCTGTGCAGGAGAAGTGAGTGCTCACTGTGCGAACTGCAGACAATACTGTACTAATCTGTGCGGGAGAAGTGAGCGCTAACTGTGCAGACAATACCATACTAATCTGTGCGGGAGAATTGAGCGCTCACTGTGCGGACTGCAGACAAAACCATACTAATCTGTGCGGGAGAAGTGAGCGCTTACTGTGTGCACTGCAGACAATACTGTACTAATCTGTGCGGGAGAAGTGAGCGCTCACTGTGCGGACTGCAGACAATACTGTACGAATCTGTGCAGGAGAAGTGAGCGCTCACTGTGCGAACTGCAAACAATACCATACTAATCTGTGTGGGAGAAGTGAGCGCTCACTATGCAGACAATACCGTACTAATCTGTGCGGGCGGGAGAAGTGAGCGCTCACTGTGCGGACTGCAGACAATACTATACTAATCTATGCGGGAGAAGTGAGCGCTCACTGTGTGGACTACAGACAATACCATACTAATCTGTGCGGGAGAAGTGAGCGCTCACTGTGCAGACTGCAGACAATACTATACTAATCTGTGCGGGAGAAGTGAGCGCTCACTGTGCGGACTGCAGACAATACTGTACTGATCTGTGCGGGAGAAGTGAGCTCTCACTGTGCGGACTGCAGACAGTACTGTACGAATCTGTGCGCGAGAAGTGAGTGCTCACTGTGTGGACTGCAGACAATACTGTACTGATCTGTGCGGGAGAAGTGAGCGCTCACTGTGCGGACTGCAGATAATACCATACTAATCTGTGCCGGAGAATTGAGCGCTCACTGTGTGGACTGCAGACAATACTATACTAATCTGTGCCGGAGAAGAGAGTGCTCACTGTGTGGACTGCAGACAATACCATACTAATCTGTGCGGGAGAAGTGAGCGCTTACTGTGTGGACTGCAGACAATACTGTACTAATCTGTGTGGGAGAAGTGAGCGCTCACTGTGTGGACTGCAGACAATACTGTACGAATCTGTGCGGGAGAAGTGAACGCTCACTGTGCAGACTGCAGACAATACTGTACTGATCTGTGCGGGATAAGTGAGCGCTCACTATGCAGACAATACCATACTAATCTGTGCGGGAGAAGTGAGCGCTCACTGTGTGGACTGCAGACAATACTGTACTAATCTGTGCGGGAGAAGTGAGTGCTCACTGTGCGGACTGCAGACAATACTTTACTAATCTGTGCGGGAGAAGTGAGCGCTCACTGTGCGGACTGCAGACAATACCATACTAATCTGTGCCGGAGAATTGAGCGCTCACTGTGTGGACTGCAGACAATACCATACTAATCTGTGCGGGAGAAGTAAGCGCTCACTGTGTGTACTGCAGACAATACTGTACTAATCTGTGCGGGAGAAGTGAGCGCTCACTGTGCGGACTGCAGACAATACTGTACTAATCTGTGCCGGAGAAGAGAGTGCTCACTGTGCGGACTGCAGACAATACTGTACTGATCTGTGCGGGAGAAGTGAGCGCTCACTGTGTGGACTGCAGACAATACCATACTAATCTGTGCCGGAGAAGTGAGCGCTCACTGTGCGGACTGCAGACAATACTATACTAATCTTTGCCGGAGAATTGAGCGCTCACTGTGTGGACTGCAGACAATACTGCACTAATCTGTGCGGGAGAAGTGAGCGCTCACTGTGCGGACTGCAGACAATACTGTACTGATCTGTGCAGGAGAAGTGAGCGCTCACTGTGCAGACTGCAGACAATACCATACTAATCTGTGCGGGAGAAGTGAGCGCTCACTGTGCGGACTGCAGATAATACCATACTAATCTGTGCGGGAGAAGTGAGCGCTCACTGTGCAGACTGCAGACAATATTATACTAATCTGTGCGGGAGAAGTGAGCGCTCACTGTGCGGACTGCAGACAATACTGTACTAATCTGTGCGGGAGAAGTGAGCGCTCACTGTGCGGACTGCAGACAATACTGTACTAATCTATGTGGGAGAAGTGAGCGCTCACTGATCAGACTGCAGACAATACCATACTAATCTGTGCGGGAGAAGTGAGCGCTCACTGTGCGGACTGCAGACAATATTGTACTAATCTGTGCGGGAGAAGTGAGCACTCAATGTGCGGACTGCAGACAATACCATACTATTCTGTGCAGGATAAGTGAGCGCTCACTGTGCGGACTGCAGACAATACTGTACTAATCTGTGCAGGATAAGTGAGCGCTCACTGTGCGGACTGCAGACAATACTGTACGAATCTGTGCGGGAGAAGTGAGCGCTCACTGTGCGGACTGCAGACAGTACTGTACTGATCTGTGCAGGAGAAGTGAGCGCTCACTGTGCGGACTGCAGACAATACTGTACTAATCTGTGCGGGAGAAGTGAGCGCTCAATGTGCGGACTGCAGAGAATACTGTACAAATCTGTGCGGGAGAAGTGAGCGCTCACTGTGCGTACTGCACACACTACTGTACTGATCTGTGCGGGAGAAGTGAACGCTCACTGTGCGGACTGCAGACAATACTGTACTAATCTGTGCAGGAGAAGTCAGCGCTCACTGTGCGGACTGCAGACAATACTGTACTAATCTGTGCGGGAGAAGTGAGCACTCACTGTGCGGACTGCAGACAATACTGTACTGATCTGTGCGGGAGAAGTGAGCGCTCACTGTGTGGACTGCAGACAATACTGTACTAATCTGTGCGGGAGAAGTGAGCGCTCACTGTGCGGACTGCAGACAATACCGTACTGATCTGTGCGGGAGAAGTGAGCGCTCACTGTGCGGACTGCAGACAATACTGTACTAATCTGTGCGGGAGAAGTGAGCGCTCACTGTGCGGACTGCAGACAATACTATACTAATCTATGCGGGAGAAGTGAGCACTCACTGTGTGGACTGCAGACAATACCATACTAATCTATGCGGGAGAAGTGAGCGCTCACTGTGCAGACTGCAGACAATACTATACTAATCTGTGCGGGAGAAGTGAGCGCTCACTGTGTGGACTGCAGACAATACTATACTAATCTATGCGGGAGAAGTGAGCGCTCACTGTGCAGACTGCAGATAATACTATACTAATCTGTGCCGGAGAATTGACCGCTCACTGTGTGGACTGCAGACAATACTATTTTAATCTGTGCCGGATAAGTGAGTGCTCACTGTGTGGACTGCAGACAATACCATACTAATCTGTGCCGGAGAAGTGAGAGCTCACTGTGTGGACTGCAGACAATACTGTACTAATCTGTGCGGGAGAAGTGAGCGCTCACTGTGCGGACTGCAGACAATACTGTACGAATCTGTGCAGGAGAAGTGAGTGCTCACTGTGCGAACTGCAGACAATACTGTACGAATCTGTGCAGGAGAAGTGAGTGCTCACTGTGCGAACTGCAGACAATACTGTACTAATCTGTGCGGGAGAAGTGAGCGCTAACTGTGCAGACAATACCATACTAATCTGTGCGGGAGAATTGAGCGCTCACTGTGCGGACTGCAGACAAAACCATACTAATCTGTGCGGGAGAAGTGAGCGCTTACTGTGTGGACTGCAGACAATACTGTACTAATCTGTGCGGGAGAAGTGAGCGCTCACTGTGCGGACTGCAGACAATACTGTACGAATCTGTGCAGGAGAAGTGAGCGCTCACTGTGCGAACTGCAGACAATACCATACTAATCTGTGTGGGAGAAGTGAGCGCTCACTATGCAGACAATACCGTACTAATCTGTGCGGGCGGGAGAAGTGAGCGCTCACTGTGCGGACTGCAGACAATACTATACTAATCTATGCGGGAGAAGTGAGCGCTCACTGTGTGGACTACAGACAATACCATACTAATCTGTGCGGGAGAAGTGAGCGCTCACTGTGCAGACTGCAGACAATACTATACTAATCTGTGCGGGAGAAGTGAGCGCTCACTGTGCGGACTGCAGACAATACTGTACTGATCTGTGCGGGAGAAGTGAGCTCTTACTGTGCGGACTGCAGACAGTACTGTACGAATCTGTGCGCGAGAAGTGAGTGCTCACTGTGTGGACTGCAGACAATACTATACTGATCTGTGCGGTAGAAGTGAGCGCTCACTGTGCGGACTGCAGATAATACCATACTAATCTGTGCCAGAGAATTGAGCGCTCACTGTGTGGACTGCAGACAATACTATACTAATCTGTGCCGGAGAAGAGAGTGCTCACTGTGTGGACTGCAGACAATACCATACTAATCTGTGCGGGAGAAGTGAGCGCTTACTGTGTGGACTGCAGACAATACTGTACTAATCTGTGCGGGAGAAGTGAGCGCTCACTGTGTGGACTGCAGACAATACTGTACGAATCTGTGCGGGAGAAGTGAACGCTCACTGTGCAGACTGCAGACAATACTGTACTGATCTGTGCGGGAGAAGTGAGCGCTCACTATGCAGACAATACCATACTAATCTGTGCGGGAGAAGTGAGCGCTCACTGTGCGGACTGCAGACAATACTGTACTAATCTGTGCGGGAGAAGTGAGTGCTCACTGTGCGGACTGCAGACAATACTGTACTAATCTGTGCGGGAGAAGTGAGCGCTCACTATGCAGACAATACCATACTAATCTGTGCGGGAGAAGTGAGCGCTCACTGTGTGGACTGCAGACAATACTGTACTAATCTGTGCGGGAGAAGTGAGTGCTCACTGTGCGGACTGCAGACAATACTTTACTAATCTGTGCGGGAGAAGTGAGCGCTCACTGTGCGGACTGCAGACAATACTATACTAATCTTTGCCGGAGAATTGAGCGCTCACTGTGTGGACTGCAGACAATACTGCACTAATCTGTGCGGGAGAAGTGAGCGCTCACTGTGCGGACTGCAGACAATACTGTACTGATCTGTGCAGGAGAAGTGAGCGCTCACTGTGCAGACTGCAGACAATACCATACTAATCTGTGCGGGAGAAGTGAGCGCTCACTGTGCGGACTGCAGATAATACCATACTAATCTGTGCGGGAGAAGTGAGCGCTCACTGTGCAGACTGCAGACAATATTATACTAATCTGTGCGGGAGAAGTGAGCGCTCACTGTGCGGACTGCAGACAATACTGTACTAATCTGTGCGGGAGAAGTGAGCGCTCACTGTGCGGACTGCAGACAATACTGTACTAATCTATGTGGGAGAAGTGAGCGCTCACTGATCAGACTGCAGACAATACCATACTAATCTGTGCGGGAGAAGTGAGCGCTCACTGTGCGGACTGCAGACAATATTGTACTAATCTGTGCGGGAGAAGTGAGCGCTCACTGTGCAGACTGCACACAATACTGTACTAATCTGTGCGGGAGAAGTGAGTGCTCACTGTGCGGACTGCAGACAATACCATACTAATCTGTGCGGGAGAAGTGAGCGCTCACTGTGCGGACTGCAGACAATACCATACTAATCTGTGCGGGAGAAGTGAGCGCTCACTGTGCAGACTGCAGACAATATTATACTAATCTGTGCGGGAGAAGTGAACGCTCACTGTGCGGACTGCAGACAATACCATACTAATATGTACGGGAGAAGTGAGCGCTCACTGTGCGGACTGCAGACAATACTGTACTAATCTGTGCGGGAGAAGTGAGCGCTCACTGTGCGGACTGCAGACAATACCATACTAATATGTGCGAGAGAAGTGAGCGCTCACTGTGCGGACTGCAGACAATACTATACTAATCTATGCGGGAGAAGTGAGCGCTCACTGTGCAGACTGCAGACAATACTATACTAATCTGTGCGGGAGAAGTGAGCGCTCACTGTGCGGACAGCAGACAATACTATACTAATCTGTGCGGGAGAAGTGAGCGCTCACTGTGTGGACTGCAGACAATACTATACTAATCTGTGCGGGAGAAGTGAGCGCTCACTGTGCAGACTGCAGACAATACTGTACTGATCTGTGCGGGAGAAGTGAGCGCTCACTGTGCGGACTGCAGACAATACTGTACTGATCTGTGCGGGAGAAGTGAGTGCTCACTGTGTGGACTGCAGACAATACCGTACTAATCTGTGCGGGAGAAGTGAGCGCTCACTGTGCGGACTGCAGACAATACTATACTAATCTATGCGGGAGAAGTGAGCGCTCACTGTGCAGACTGCAGGCAATACTATACTAATCTGTGCGGGTGAAGTGAGCGCTCACTGTGTGGACTGCAGACAATACTGTACTTATCTGTGCGGGAAAAGTGAGTGCTCACTGTGTGGACTGCAGACAATACTGTACTGATCTGTGCGTGAGAAGTGAGCGCTCACTGTGTGGACTGCAGACAATACTGTACGAATCTGTGCGGGAGAAGTGAACGCTCACTGTGCAGACTACAGACAATACTGTACTGTGTGCGAGAGAAGTGAGCGTTCACTGTGCGGACTGCAGACATAACTGTACTGATCTGTGCGGGAGAAGTGAGCGCTCACTGTGCGGACTGCAGACAATACTGTACTAATCTGTGCAGGATAAGTGAGCGCTCACTGTGCGGACTGCAGACAATACCATACTAATCTGTGCGGGAGAAGTGAGCACTCACTGTGCGGACTGCAGTCAGTACTGTACTGATCTGTGCAGGAGAAGTGAGCGCTCACTGTGCGGACTGCAGACAATACTGTACTAATCTGTGCGGGAGAAGTGAGCACTCACTGTGCGGACTGCAGACAATACTGTACGAATCTGTGCAGGAGAAGTGAGCGCTCACTGTGCGGACTGCAGACAATACTGTACGAATCTGTGCGGGAGAAGTGAGCGCTCACTATGCAGACAATACCATACTAATCTGTGCGGGAGAAGTGAGCGCTCACTGTGTGGACTGCAGACAATACTGTACTAATCTGTGCGGGAGAAGTGAGCGCTCACTGTGCGGACTGCAGATAATACCATACTAATCTGTGCCGGAGAATTGAGCGCTCACTGTGTGGACTGCAGACAATACTGTACTAATCTGTGCCGGAGAAGTGAGCGCTCACTGTGCGGACTGCAGATAATACCATACTAATCTGTGCCGGAGAATTGAGCGCTCACTGTGTGGACTGCAGACAATACTGTACTAATCTGTGCCGGAGAAGAGAGTGCTCACTGTGTGGACTGCAGACAATACTATACTAATCTGTGCCGGAGAATTGAGCGCTCACTGTGCGGACTGCAGACAGTACTATACTAATCTGTGCGGGAGAAGTGAGCGCTCACTGTGCGGACTGCAGATAATAACATACTAATCTGTGCGGGAGAAGTGAGCGCTCACTGTGCGGACTGCAGACAATACCATACTAATCTGTGCCGGAGAAGTGAGTGCTCACTGTGTGGACTGCAGATAATACCATACTAATCTGTGCCGGAGAAGAGAGTGCTCACTGTGTGGACTGCAGACAATACCATACTAATCTGTGCCGGAGAAGTGAGCGCTCACTGTGCGGACTGCAGACAATACTATACTAATCTGTGCCGGAGAATTGAGTGCTCACTGTGTGGACTGCAGACAATACCATACTAATCTGTGCGGGAGAAGTGAGTGCTCACTGTGTGGACTGCAGACAGTACTATACTAATCTGTGCGGGAGAAGTGAGCGCTCACTGTGTGGACTGCAGACAATACTGTACTAATCTGTGCGGGAGAAGTGAGCGCTCACTGTGTGGACTGCAGACAGTACTATATAATCTGTGCGGGAGAAGTGAGCGCTCACTGTGCGGACTGCAGACAATACCATACTAATCTGTTCGGGAGATGTGAGCGCTCACTGTGCAGACTGCAGACAATACTATACTAATCTGTGCAGGAGAAGTGAGCGCTCACTGTGCGGACTGCAGATAATACCATACTAATCTGTGCGGGAGAAGTGAGCGCTCACTGTGCGGACTGCAGACAATACTGTACTGTGTGCGGGAGAAGTGAGCGCTCACTGTGCGGACTGCAGACAATACCATACTAATATGTGCTGGAGAAGTGAGCGCTCACTGTGCAGACTGCAGACAATACTGTACTAATCTGTGCGGGAGAAGTGAGCGCTCACAGTGCGGACTGCAGACAATACTGTACTAATCTGTGCGGGAGAAGTGAGCGCTTACTGTGCGGACTGCAGACAATACCATACTAATATGTGCGGGAGAAGTGAGCGCTCACTGTGCGGACTGCAGACAATACTATACTAATCTATGCGGGAGAAGTGAGCGCTCACTGTGCAGACTGCAGACAATACTATACTAATCTGTGCGGGAGAAGTGAGCGCTCACTGTGCGGACTGCAGACAATACCATACTAATCTGTGCAGGAGAAGTGAGCGCTCACTGTGCAGACTGCAGACAATACTATACTAATCTGTGCAGGAGAAGTGAGCGCTCACTGTGCGGACTGCAGATAATACCATACTAATTTGTGCGGGAGAAGTGAGCGCTCACTGTGCGGACTGCAGACAATACTGTACTAATCTGTTCGGGAGATGTGAGCGCTCACTGTGCAGACTGCAGACAATTCCATACTAATTTGTGCGGGAGAAGTGAGCGCTCACTGTGCGGACTGCAGACAATACTGTACTAATCTGTGCGGGAGAAGTGAGCGCTCACTGTGCAGACTGCAGACAATACTATACTAATTTGTGCGGGAGAAGTGAGTGCTCACTGTGCGGACTGCATACAATACTGTACTGATCTGTGCCGGAGAAGTGAGCGCTCACTGTGCGGACTGCAGACAATACCATACTAATCTGTGCGGGAGAAGTGAGCGCTCACTGTGCAGACTGCAGACAATACCATACTAATCTGTGCGGGAGAAGTGAGCGCTCACAGTGCGGACTGCAGACAATATTATTCTAATCTGTGCGGGAGAAGTGAACGCTCACTGTGCGGACTGCAGACAATACCATACTAATCTGTGCGGGAGAAGTGAGCGCTCACTGTGCAGACTGCAGACAATACCATACTAATCTGTGCGGGAGAAGTGAGCGCTCACTGTGCGGACTGCAGATAATACCATATTAATATGTGCTGGAGAAGTGAGCGCTCACTGTGCGGACTGCAGACAATACTGTACTAATCTGTGCGGGAGAAGTGAGCGCTCACTGTGCGGACTGCAGACAATACCATACTAATATGTGCGGGAGAAGTGAGCGCTCACTGTGCGGACTGCAGACAATACTGTACTAATCTGTGCGGGAGAAGTGAGCGCTCACTGTGCGGACTGCAGACAATACCATACTAATCTGTGCGGGAGAAGTGAGCGCTCACTGTGCGGACTGCAGACAATACCATACTAATCTGTGCGGGAGAAGTGAGCGCTCACTGTGCAGACTGCAGACAATACTATACTAATCTGTGCAGGAGAAGTGAGCGCTCACTGTGCGGACTGCAGATAATACCATACTAATCTGTGCGGGAGAAGTGAGCGCTCACTGTGCGGACTGCAGACAATACTGTACTAATCTGTGCGGGAGAAGTTTGCGCTCACTGTGCGGACTGCAGACAATACCATACTAATATGTGCGGGAGAAATAAGCGCTCACTGTGCGGACTGCAGACAATACTATACTAATCTATGCGGGAGAAGTGAGCGCTCACTGTGCAGACTGCAGACAATACTATACTAATCTGTGCGGGAGAAGTGAGCGCTCACTGTGCGGACTGCAGACAATACTATACTAATCTGTGCGGGAGAAGTGAGCGCTCACTGTGTGGACTGCAGACAATACTATACTAATCTGTGCGGGAGAAGTGAGCGCTCACTGTGTGGACTGCAGACAATACCGTACTAATCTGTGCGGGAGAAGTGAGCGCTCACTGTGCGGACTGCATACAATACTGTACTGATCTATGCCGAAAAAGTGAGCGCTCACTGTGCAGACTGCAGGCAATACTATACTAATCTGTGCGGGAGAAGTGAGCGCTCACTGTGCGGACTGCAGACAATACTGTACTAATCTGTGCGGGAGAAGTGAGCGCTCACTGTGCGGTCTGCACACAATACTATACTAATCTATGCGGGAGAAGTGAGCGCTCACTGTGCGGACTGCAGACAATACTGTACTGATCTGTGCGGGAGAAGTGAGTGCTCATTGTGCGGACTGCACACAATACTGTACTAATCTGTGCGGGAGAAGTGAGCGCTCACTGTGCAGACTGCAAACAATACCATACTAATCTGTGCGGGAGAAGTGAGCGCTCACTGTGCGGACTGCAGACAATACTGTACTGATCTGTGCGGGAGAAGTGAGCGCTCACTGTGCGGACTGCAGACAATACTTTACTAATCTGTGCGGGAGAAGTGAGCGCTCACTGTGCGGACTGCAGACAATACTATACTAATCTGTGCGGGAGAAGTGAGCGCTCACTGTGTGGACTGCAGACAATACTGTACTAATCTGTGCGGGAGAAGTGAGCGCTCACTGTGCGGACTGTAGACAATACTGTAATAATCTGTGCGGGAGAAGTGAACGCTCACTGTGCGGACTGCAGACAATACTGTACTAATCTGTGCGGGAGAAGTGAGCGCTCACTGTGCGGACTGCAGACAATACAATACTAATATGTGCGGGAGAAGTGATCGCTCACTGTGCGGACTGCAGACAATACTGTACTAATCTGTGCGGGAGAAGTGAGTGCTCACTGTGCAGACTGCAGACAATACTATACTAATCTGTGCGGGAGAAGTGAGCGCTCACTGTGCGGACTGCAGACAATACCATACTAATCTGTGCGGGAGAAGTGAGCGCTCACTGTGCAGACTGCAGACAATACTATACTAATCTGTGCAGGAGAAGTGAGCGCTCACTGTGCGGACTGCAGACAATACTGTACTAATCTGTGCGGGAGAAGTGAACTCTCACTGTGCGGACTGCAGACAATACCATACTAATATGTGCGGGAGAAGTGAGCGCTCACTGTGCGGACTGCAGACAATACTGTACTAATCTGTGCGGGAGAAGTGAGCGCTCACTGTGCGGACTGCAGACAATACCATACTAATATGTGCGGGAGAAGTGAGCGCTCTCTGTGCGGACTGCAGACAATACTGTACTAATCTGTGCGGGAGAAGTGAGCGCTCACTGTGCGGACTGCAGACAATACTGTACTAATCTGTGCGGGAGAAGTGAGCGCTCACTGTGCGGACTGCAGACAATACCATACTAATATGTGCGGGAGAAATGAGCGCTCACTGTGCGGACTGCAGACAATAGTATACTGATCTATGCGGGAGAAGTGAGCGCTCACTGTGCAGACTGCAGACAATACTATACTAATCTGTGCGGGAGAAGTGAGCGCTCACTGTTTGGACTGCAGACAATACTATACTAATCTGTGCGGGAGAAGTGAGCGCTCACTGTGTGGACTGCAGACAATACCGTACTAATCTGTGCGGGAGAAGTGAGCGCTCACTGTGCGGACTGCATACAATACTGTGCTGATCTATGCCGGAGAAGTGAGCGCTCACTGTGCAGACTGCAGGCAATACTATACTAATCTGTGCGGGAGAAGTGAGCGCTCACTGTGCGGACTGCAGACAATACTGTACTAATCTGTGCGGGAGAAGTGAGCGCTCACTGTGCGGTCTGCACACAATACTGTACTAATCTGTGCGGGAGAAGTGAGCGCTCACTGTGCGGACTGCAGACAATACTGTACTGATCTGTGCGGGAGAAGTGAGCGCTCACTGTGCAGACTGCAGGCAATACTATACTAATCTGTGCGGGAGAAGTGAGCGCTCACTGTGCGGACTGCAGACAATACCATACTAATCTGTGCGGGAGAAGTGAGCGCTCACTGTGTGGACTGCAGACAATACTGTACTAATCTGTGCGGGAAAAGTGAGTGCTCACTGTGTGGACTGCAGACAATACTGTACTGATCTGTGCGTGAGAAGTGAACGCTCACTGTGCAGACTGCAGACAATACTGTACTGATCTGTGCGGGATAAGTGAGCGCTCACTGTGTAGACTGCACACAATACTGCACGAATCTGTGCGGAAGAAGTGAGTGCTCACTGTGCGGACTGCAGACAATACTGTACTGATTTGTGCGGGAGAAGTGAGCGCTCACTGTGCGGACTGCAGACAATACTGTACTAATCTGTGCAGGATAAGTGAGCGCTCACTGTGCGGACTGCAGACAATACTGTACTAATCTGTGCGGGAGAAGTGAGCGCTCACAGTGCGGACTGCAGACAATACTGTACTAATCTGTGCGGGAGAAGTGAGCGCTCACTGTGTGGACTGCAGACAATACTGTACTAATCTGTGCGGGAGAAGTGAGCGCTCACTGTTTGGACTGCAGACAATACTGTACTAATCTGTGCGGGAGAAGTGAGCGCTCACTGTGCGGACTGCAGACAATACTGTACTAATCTATGCGGGAGAAGTGAGCACTCACTGTGTGGACTGCAGACAATACTATACTAATCTGTGCGGGAGAAGTGAGCGCTCACTGTGCGGACTGCAGATAATACCATACTAATCTGTGCCGGAGAATTGAGCGCTCACTGTGTGGACTGCAGACAATACTATACTAATCTGTGCCGGAGAAGTGAGCGCTCACTGTGCGGACTGCAGACAATACTGTACTGATCTGTGCAGGAGAAGTGAGCGCTCACTGTGCAGACTGAAGACAATACTGTACTGATCTGTGCGGGAGAAGTGAGCGCTCACTGTGCGGACTGCAGACAATACTATACTAATCTGTGCGGGAGAAGTGAGTGCTTACTGTGCGGACTGCAGACAATACCATACTAATCTGTGCGGGAGAAGTGAGCGCTCACTGTGCGGACTGCAGACAATACTGTACTGATCTGTGCGGGAGAAGTGAGCGCTCACTGTGTAGACTGCACACAATACTGCACGAATCTGTGCGGAAGAAGTGAGTGCTCACTGTGCGGACTGCAGACAATACTGTACTGATCTGTGCGGGAGAAGTGAGCGCTCACTGTGCGGACTGCAGACAATACTTTACTAATCTGTGCAGGATAAGTGAGCGCTCACTGTGCGGACTGCAGACAATACTATACTAATCTGTGCGTGAGAAGTGAGCGCTCACTGTGCGGACTGCACACAATACTGTACTGATGTGTGCGGGAGAAGTGAGCGCTCACTGTGTAGACTGTACACAATACTGCACTAATCTGTGCGGGAGAAGTGAGCGCTCACTGTGCGGACTGCAGACAATACTGTACTAATCTGTGCAGGATAAGTGAGCGCTCACTGTGCGGACTGCAGACAATACTGTACTAATCTGTGCGGGAGAAGTGAGCGCTCACTGTGCAGACTGCAGACAATACTATACTAATTTGTGCAGGAGAAGTGAGCGCTCACTGTGCGGACTGCAGATAATACCATACTAATCTGTGCGGGAGAAGTGAGCGCTCTCTGTGCGGACTGCAGACAATACTGTACTAATCTGTGCGGGAGAAGTGAACGCTCACTGTGCGGACTGCAGACAATACCATACTAATATGTGCGGGAGAAGTGAGCGCTCACTGTGCGGACTGCAGACAATACTTTACTAATCTGTGCGGGAGAAGTGAGCGCTCACTGTGCGGACTGCAGACAATACCATACTAATATGTGCGGGAGAAATGAGCGCTCACTGTGCGGACTGCAGACAATAGTATACTAATCTATGCGGGAGAAGTGAGCGCTCACTGTGCAGACTGCAGACAATACTATACTAATCTGTGCGGGAGAAGTGAGCGCTCACTGTGTGGACTGCAGACAATACTATACTAATCTGTGCGGGAGAAGTGAGCGCTCACTGTGTGGACTGCAGACAATACCGTACTAATCTGTGCGGGAGAAGTGAGCGTTTACTGTGCGGACTGCAAACAATACTGTGCTGATCTATGCCGGAGAAGTGAGCGCTCACTGTGCAGACTGCAGGCAATACTATACTAATCTGTGCGGGAGAAGTGAGCGCTCACTGTGCGGACTGCAGACAATACTGTACTAATCTGTGCGGGAGAAGTGAGCGCTCACTGTGCGGTCTGCACACAATACTGTACTAATCTGTGCGGGAGAAGTGAGCGCTCACTGTGCGGACTGCAGACAATACTGTACTGATCTGTGCGGGAGAAGTGAGCGCTCACTGTGCAGACTGCAGGCAATACTATACTAATCTGTGCGGGAGAAGTGAGCGCTCACTGTGCGGACTGCAGACAATACCATACTAATCTGTGCGGGAGAAGTGAGCGCTCACTGTGTGGACTGCAGACAATACTGTACTAATCTGTGCGGGAAAAGTGAGTGCTCACTGTGCGGACTGCAGACAATACTGTACTGATCTGTGCGTGAGAAGTGAGCGCTCACTGTGTGGACTGCAGACAATACTGTACGAATCTGTGCGGAAGAAGTGAGCGCTCACTGTGTAGACTGCACACAATACTGCACGAATCTGTGCGGAAGAAGTGAGTGCTCACTGTGCGGACTGCAGACAATACTGTACTGATCTGTGCGGGAGAAGTGAGCGCTCACTGTGCGGACTGCAGACAATACTGTACTAATCTGTGCAGGATAAGTGAGCGCTCACTGTGCGGACTGCAGACAATACTGTACTAATCTGTGCGGGAGAAGTGAGCGCTCACTGTTTGGACTGCAGACAATACTGTACTAATCTGTGCGGGAGAAGTGAGCGCTCACTGTGCGGACTGCAGACAATACTGTACTAATCTGTGCGGGAGAAGTGAGCACTCACTGTGTGGACTGCAGACAATACCATGCTAATCTGTGCGGGAGAAGTGAGCGCTCACTGTGCAGACTGCAGACAATACTATACTAATCTGTGCGGGAGAAGTGAGCGCTCACTGTGCGGACTGCAGACAGTACTGTACTGATCTGTGCGGGAGAAGTGAGCGCTCACTGTGTGGACTGCAGATAATACCATACTAATCTGTGCCGGAGAATTAAGCGCTCACTGTGTGGACTGCAGACAATACTATACTAATCTGTGCGGGAGAAGTGAGCGCTCACTGTGTGGACTGCAGACAATACTGTACCAATCTGTGCGGGAGAAGTGAGCGCTCACTGTGCGGACTGCAGACAATACTGTACGAATCTGTGCAGGAGAAGTGAGCGCTCACTGTGCGAACTGCAGACAATACTGTACTAATCTGTGCGGGAGAAGTGAGCGCTCACTGTGCGGACTGCAGACAATACTGTACTGTGTGCGGGAGAAGTGAGCTCTCACTGTGCGGACTGCAGACAATACCGTACTAATCTGTGCGGGAGAAGTGAGCGCTCACTGTGCGGACTGCAGATAATACCATACTAATCTGTGCCGGAGAATTGAGCGCTCACTGTGTGGACTGCAGACAATACTATACTAATCTGTGCCGGAGAAGTGAGCGCTCACTGTGCGGACTGCAGACAATACTGTACTGATCTGTGCAGGAGAAGTGAGCGCTCACTGTGCAGACTGCAGACAATACTGTACTGATCTGTGCGGGAGAAGTGAGCGCTCACTGTGCGGACTGCAGACAATACTATACTAATCTGTGCGGGAGAAGTGAGTGCTTACTGTGCGGACTGCAGACAATACCATACTAATCTGTGCGGGAGAAGTGAGCGCTCACTGTGCGGACTGCAGACAATACTGTACTGATCTGTGCGGGAGAAGTGAGCGCTCACTGTGTAGACTGCACACAATACTGCACGAATCTGTGCGGAAGAAGTGAGTGCTCACTGTGCGGACTGCAGACAATACTGTACTGATCTGTGCGGGAGAAGTGAGCGCTCACTGTGCGGACTGCAGACAATACTTTACTAATCTGTGCAGGATAAGTGAGCGCTCACTGTGCGGACTGCAGACAATACTATACTAATCTGTGCGTGAGAAGTGAGCGCTCACTGTGCGGACTGCACACAATACTGTACTGATGTGTGCGGGAGAAGTGAGCGCTCACTGTGTAGACTGTACACAATACTGCACTAATCTGTGCGGGAGAAGTGAGCGCTCACTGTGCGGACTGCAGACAATACTGTACTAATCTGTGCAGGATAAGTGAGCGCTCACTGTGCGGACTGCAGACAATACTGTACTAATCTGTGCGGGAGAAGTGAGCACTCACTGTGCGGACTGCAGACAATACTGTACTAATCTGTGCGCGAGAAGTGAGCACTTACTGTGCGGACTGCACACAATACTGTACTAATCTGTGCGGGAGAAGTGAGCGCTCACTGTGCGGACTGCAGACAATACTGTACGAATCTGTGCGGGATAAGTGAGCACTCACTGTGCGGACTGCAGACAATACTGTACTAATCTGTGTGCGAGAAGTGAGCGCTCACTGTGCGGACTGCAGACAATACTGTACGAATCTGTGCGCGAGAAGTGAGCGCTCACTGTGCGGACTGCAGACAGTACTGTACGAATCTGTGCGCGAGAAGTGAGTGCTCACTGTGCGGACTGCAGACAATACTGTACTGATCTGTGCGGGAGAAGTGAGCGCTCACTGTGCGGACTGCAGACAATACTTTACTAATCTGTGCAGGATAAGTCAGCGCTCACTGTGCGGACTGCAGACAATACTGTACTAATCTGTGCGGGAGAAGTGAGCGCTCACTGTGCAGACTGCAGACAATACTATACTAATCTGTGCGGGAGAAGTGAGCGCTCACTGTGCGGACTGCAGACAATACTGTACTAATCTGTGCCGGAGAAGTGAGCGCTCACTATGTGGACTGCAGACAATACTGTACTGATCTGTGCGGGAGAAGTGAGTGCTCACTGTGTGGACTGCAGACAATACTGTACTGATCTGTGCGGGAGAAGTGAGCGCTCACTGTGCAGACTGCAGACAATACTATACTAATCTGTGCGGGAGAAGTGAGCACTCACTGTGCAGACTGCAGACAATACTGTACTAATCTGTGCGGGAGAAGTGAGTGCTCACTGTGCAGATTGCAGACAATACTGTACTGATCTGTGCGGGAGAAGTGAACGCTCACTGTGCAGACTGCAGACAATACTATACTAATCTGTGCGGGAGAAGTGAGCACTCACTGTGCAGACTGCAGACAATACTGTACTAATCTGTGCGGGAGAAGTGAGCGCTCACTGTGCGGACTGCAGACAATACTATACTAATCTGTGCGGGAGAAGTGAGCACTCACTGTGCAGACTGCAGACAATACTGTACTAATCTGTGCGGGAGAAGTGAGTGCTCACTGTGCGGACTGCAGACAATACTGTACTGATCTGTGCGGGAGAAGTGAGCGCTCACTGGTACAGGAGCCCATTTTCTTAGATAGTCCGCTCCACACTGATCCCTATCTACCCAACCTCCGCCCTCGCTCTGAAGCTGGCTAGTGTAAGATCAGTCTCTTTCTTGGACTGGGCCTTATCCTTAGTGACACTAATATCATCCCCAGTGGAAGAGTCGCTTGCCAGTTGTGGAGTTAATTCTCTGCTGCTTTCATCTGGCAAAGGGCTCTTCAGGTTCTTCTCCCCTCGGGCTTGATTTTGGGTTACTCCATCCACAAAGTGGCATTATAGATCTCCTACATTATTCACTAGGAGAATATCCGCCGGCAGGCCGCTCATCACACTGATCATACATTGCTTTGCTCCAAAACCAAAAGGCCATCTCCACACTGGCTCCTGGGATATTCCTCTGTGTGCCCCCAGCTATTTCAATGGTGATTTCAAGTTCCCGTTGTAGAGTCTCTGGTCAGCTATGTTAAGAAGTGCCCTGGAGTCACGAAAGCCAACAACTCTTCGTCCATTCAGCACAACCTCCTTCAACTGCTTACTATGAAGATCAGGGGGATTTGTGGATGTGGACCCCATACACACCTGGAGGTGACACAGTCTAGTCAGAGTCATTTAGCAAGTCTGGGAGCAATATTAGGTCTTCCCGCACTGGAGATGTTTCCAGATACTGGACAGTATGGTGCAGGGTGATTCCAACGTCGAAGAGCTGGGCAGCTGGCTTGCATATGTCCGGGCTGCCCACATCCACATCTGCGCTCTTTCACTGTTCCTCTCAGCCACACTCTGGGGAAGAAGGCACGCGTAGCTGGAGGCTCGTACACCTGTGCAGGTAGATGAGGTGGGGGTTGAGTTTGAGGATGAACTCTGGGGGCTGAAGGATAGCGAACTTGTGGTTGTTGGGCACTGCTACTCCTCTGCCCATATCCAGAAAGCCTCCTCCACTGTGGTTTGATAGTGAGGACCTCATGAGCCAAACTAGCAGCTCTCTCTACAGCCACGAGTTTCCTCTCTTGCACCCGTTCCCGGTTTTCAGGAGGACATTTAGAAAACAGCTATTCTTTTAAGACAGGCATGTCCAAACTGCGGCCCTCCAGCTGTTGCAAAACTACAACTCCCAGCATGCTCTAATAACTGTAAGCTATTCAGGCATGCTGGGAGTTGTAGTTTTGCAACAGCTGGAGGGCCGCAGTTTGGACATGCCTGTTTTAAGATGACTTGTATGACTATCCACAGTGGTTGCTTCCTCTCCCTCCAGCCACCGAAGACACAATTGCTTGATCTTGTGTGCATGCATTTTGAACAAACTTTCATCATGATAAAGAGCAGAACTGAATTCTGTAGGTCTCCTGAGTGACTGCATAATGCTCTAATATAATTTGCCTTACAGTCTCGTACTCTCGGTTGCACCTGGGGTTGATGGTTCTATACTCTTCTGCAGCTACACCTTGTAGACGCCCCACTAGGTGCTTGACCCAGTCTGTTTCTGGGGCTTCTGTTAATTGACATTGATGTTCAAAGTCCTGAAAGAATCCCTCAATGTCCCAATCAGCTTCATGGAAAGGCCTAAAGTCTTTACAGGACACTCTCAGCGCTCCCTCCCAATGTTTGTCGGATTTGATGCTTGAGCGTTGCTTTTAGCTGCATCCTGCTTGCGACAATGTTGTATTTCTACTCTTTTATCCCCAAAATCGACAACCCCCTGACTTCTCTGGGTATTTACCTGTGGTCGCTCCGGGTAGCTTCCTTCAGTATCTTCTTGAAGACTGGTTTCTTCCAGCACCTCAATCAGTTAAGCCTTGGACAATCCTTTGTAATTGATTCCTGAGTCACAGACCTTTTCTTGTAAACTCAATGCAGTCCAATTCCTGTATCCGGAGGATGAGGCCCCATTTGTTGCTGTGTTGTTCTCTATTCCCTGTGCTCTTATCCCGTCGCTGCCAACCAGTTTGTCATGGAGTGGGTATTAGAGAGAACACCGGGACGGAGAATGTGAGATCACTCCACAGAACACGGCTGAGCACCAACTCACACGTCTTACTCTGAAACAACAATGAATAAATCTGGGGGCACCACCCGGTACTCCGACGCCAGCAATTCAATCCCCAATCTTCATGGGTACTCTGTTACTTGAAGGACAGCTCCCGTCAGCCAAGAGTGGATGGCAGACGATCCCCAGTTTCTACTCTCTTCATGTGGCACCAGGTCCTGGCCTCAGAATCAGGTCCTGGTCCATCCAAAGCTCCCTGTACACTACAACAACCCCTAACCTCCTGGCTGATCAGCCTAGGGCAGGCAAGGGGTGTGAATAATTACCAGCCCCCAACCTCCCCTCTGCTGATCAGTCCAGAACCTTATAGAAGATTCATATGAAAAGGTGAAGAGCCCATGCCTTCCCCCTCCCTCCACAGTCTAAGGGGTCCTGTCTCCGGACTGTCTGTCCAATGTTTATTTATTGAAGCACCCAGTAACTTACCCAAAGCTCCTTACCCCTGAATGGCTGTAAAATACATGACTCCAGTAAGATGGAGGTCATACATTGTCACAGAGAGGTTCCCTTAAATCTTGTCCCTGAGAGCACCTCTTTAGTCAACCACTCTCACAAATCCTGTTTGGTCAACTTGTAACAGGGCTAACTCCTTCAGACCCCATTAGGGGCCTTTGAGCACCAATCTTCTGCAACCAATTGTTCACCAGTCCACCCTCACATCCTTGTTTTTTGCCTAGTGGTAACTGTCTCCAGGATTGAAGCCTCTACTAATCCAAACCACATTGTCTACACCATAGGCTGACTTTCCTCACAGCTCCTCCACTGACTCTTTCATGGAATTACACTACACCCAGGTCCTTAATGACAGGGTGTACACAAAACACCACAAGTCTCTTTTGACTGTTGAAGGTTCTCCAAACCCACTACTCTTAACACATCAATGGTTGCCTCCATCAGCTCTACTCCCTTGTGATCTTCTCTCGGTCTCTGTAGGGGATACCACAGTGGCACCCCTCTCCTATGGGTCCCCAAAAGCATTTTAGGTCATCCACTAAATAACAGTTATTCAGGCTTCTCATAGCTCTTCTTTCATGCCTCAGCCTACCGACTCTCATGATGCACAAGCCCACAGGTCACCGTCCACAGGTCTAATAATTACACAGCACAATAAAAGGCTATTCAGACAACTCATGTGGTCTAACCACATCCTTCCCCTTTTGTGCCCCAAACCCTGCCCTGCATTGTGGCGCAGAGCTTCAGCCAGAACCCTAACATTACTGATGTCAGCTGCTAGGACAAGACACAGTGCTGCATCTGATGACATGCCATTCCATGTCACCTTACTCCTCTAGGGGCATGCAATGTGCACAACAGCCTATACAAGATGGCAGCATTACAACACAAACCCTTTCTGGGGCTTCCCATTTGTCAGGCCCTTTTTTGGGAACGGTTCCATTCTCCTGGCCTGTTCTAGAGATGAGTTAACCTGTCGAGATTTGGTTCAGTTCAGGTTCACCAAATTTTTCAAAAAGTTCAGTTCAGGCCGAACCAAACATTCAATTGCCCTGAAAAAGTATTTTGGGAAAACATGTTATCTTGCATTGATTAATTTTTTTATGAATTTATTGCTTTAGCCCCCCCCCCCCCCCCCCCATCTGTCTGGAGATGCCCTGGCACAGTTTTTGGACTAGTATTTCAGTTTTTCTCACGGAGATTTCAAATTATACAATTTTGAACTTATCCTCCGACTCCCCCCCCCCCATCTGTCTGGAGATGCCCTGGCACAGTTTTTGGACTAGTATTTCAGTTTTTCTCACGGAGATTTTAAATTATACAATTTTGAACTTATCCTCCGACTCCCCCCCAAAAAAAATAAAAAATGAGAAAAAAAAAACAACTGTTAAAATTGGGAGAAAAAAGATATTCTTGCAGGCACCTGTTTTTAATGTTCTGCAGCAGTGTTCTAAGGTAGTAACTGCAGCTAGAAGACACTGCCAGGCACACCCGGCCTCAGCTCCTTGAAAGAAGACCGAGGGCTGGGCCCACAGGTACAGAGGGTGCACGATGCCACACAGACAACGGTTCTTTCTTAGTTGAGTTTACTGAACCATGTAGTGAACAAGAAGCTGAGAATATTTAACACAGATTGGTAACAGAATAAACCAACAGTGAGTGTGACACTGTCTAACAATAACCCAGTAAATGTGATGTTTTTCCTATCGCCCATGACAGCACCAGAGGATCCGCCCTCCAGGGACAGGAAACCTGCAGAATAAAAGTGGGCGGACACTCTCCTCCCTTCAGTGTGGTTTCCTGTCTCTGATGGGAAGCCTGCAGCGTGTGTGCATGGATCCTTCCCTCTGGTGGCTCTCCCCTACTAACCTGTGAGTCCCTGGTAAGTTTGGCGGCATCATGTGGTGCGCTAAGGGCAGGCAGAGGCACAGCTAAGCTCCGGAGGGGGTGGTCAGTGTGCGGGAGCTCTGAAGACGCGGGCAGCATCGTTGTATGGGCCAGGAAGACAAAACGCCGGCCACCAGGGGGAGGAAGAGGAGTGGCTCCGGCTGTGAGCAGGCTGAAAAGCGCTCCTGAAGTCACGTGACCAGCTTCAGTGCGTCTGCGGTGACGTAATCTCCAGGCGCCCTATGAGTTAGACCGCGGGTTTCATCGGCCGGCGTCTCTCTTGTGACCTGGGCTGAACTTCACTTCTGCAGGTATGGAAGAAGACAAGCTTTCTGAGGAAGTCCCTCCTGCTCCGGTTAGGCCCAAAAAAGTAGTTTAAAAAAAGAAGAATAAGGAGTGTGCCTTATGCAGAGTGGGGTTATCTTCTGACTGAGATAAGAAAATGTGCCAGCCCTGTATAGATAGAAAGGCCAGGGAAGGCTGTTTCAGAGGTCAGAGGAAAAGCAGGAACTTTTTCTTTAACCAGTCCTCCTTGGATAAGAGAAAGTCAGACCAGCAATGACGCCAGAACTCCGGTAGGGGACAGACTGAAGGACTTCTTAGCAGAATGGAGAAAAATTTATTTAAGCCCTTGGATTCTAGATACCGTCGGCAGGGGATTAAAATTAGAATTCCTTCAATCTCCTCCTGCCAGATTCTTACCAACTGTCGATCCGTCTTCGGCTCTAGCAAAATCAGTCATAGAGGAAGAGGTATTAAAATTAATAGAAAAATCGATTTTACCCCGGTAACAGAAGAAGAAAAGGGCAAGGGGTTTTACTCGCCGCTTTTTCTGGTCAGAAAACCAGGCGGTTCTTTCAAAACCATTATAAATGTAAAAAAATTTAACCTCTTTCTTCAACCCAAAAAATTCAAAATGGAGACTATACGCTCAGCGATCAACCTCCTATATCCTCAATGTTTCATGGCCGTTCTCGAATTAAAAGACGCGTACTACCACGTCCCCATTGCGATAGAACATCAAAGGTCCCTAAGGGTGGCAATCTACCTGAAAGGTCAACTGGAACATTTTTAATTTCAGGCTCTCCCTTTCGGCCTTTCCATGGCCCCGAAAGTGTTCACAAATCTGGTGGCGGAAATGGCTGCCCACATAAGGGAAAGGGATATTCTCTTTATCCCTTACCTAGACAACTTCTTAATTGTGGGTGAGACAGAAAAAGCCTGCAATTCAGCAGTATCAGAAGCCCGGTTCATTTTAAACAAATTGGGTTGGATAAAAAACCGAGAGAAGGCAAGACCCCATCCAGCAAGAAGGCAGACCTTCCTGGGCTTAATCCTGGACTCATCTCTCCAGAAGTGTTTTTTACCTACAGAAAAGGTGGATATCGTTCAGAAACCTGACCAGGAGACCAGTTACCTCAATATGGACAGCAATGTCAGACCTGGGCTCCCTCACGTCTTGCATTCCGGCAGTAAGGTGGGCACAGCTACACTCCAAAGCGTTACAGTGGGAAATCCTGTCCAATTGGAAGGGAAGCAGGTCCTTAGACTCAAAGCTGAAGATCTCAGTCCAGACCCTCCAGAAGCTATCCTGGTGTTAGATACGGAGAATCTTATCCGGGGTGCCCTGTGGAAGACGGACGGGTTAGTTTGCCTGACCACGGACGCAAGTCCTTGGGGGTGGGGAGCCCACATTCAGGGAACTTTCTTCCAGGGTCTTTGGGACCCCTTACAGAGAGTAAAGTCCTCCAATCTAAAAGAGTTAATGGCGGTCTGCCTTGCAATGAGGGCGTCCCTCCCAAGAATAAAGGGAAGAGATCTAAGGATTCTTTCGGACAACAGAACTGTAGTCTCCTATTTGAACAAACAGGGACAAGATGCAGAGCCCTCATGGAAGAAGCCTATGTCATTTTGGGTCTGGCAGAGAGAGTGTGCACCTTGATCTCAGCAGTTCACATCAGGGGTGTGGAAAACAAACAGTCGGATTTCCTGAGCCGCCATACCCTGTCTCAGGGGGAATGGTCTCTAGACCCTTTCATTTTGCAGAAAATAGTGGATCTTTGGGGCATCCCAGAGATAGACTTATTTGCTACCCATTCAAACAAGAAGATGGCAATTTTATATTCCCTGAACCAAGCAGGATCCCCTTGTGGGATAGATGCCCTTGCGCACTATGGAAATTCCGCCTGGCTTATGCCTTTCCTCCTCTTCCCCTGATTCCCTGCGTTTTACAGAAAATCAGGGAAGAGCGGGCCACAGTAGTTCTAATCGCCCCCTTCTGGCCCAGGAGGTCCTTGTTCACGGGGCTCCAGACCATGTCGGTCTCCGATCCCTGGGTGCTTCCGGCGGTCCAGGGCCTTCTGAGCCAGGGACCAGTAATGCATCCAGCCGTGGACAATTTACACTTAAATTTAGATTTTGAGAGGTGGCTATTCAAAAATGAAGGGTGATAGGAAACAATTGTATTACTTACCGGTAATTTGATTTTACAGAGCCCGTGACAGCACCCTGGTTTTCCCTCCCTGGTGGTCCTTCTATACTGCACGGGTGTTGCAAAAAAAAAGTTTAATTACATGTCTAACATATGTCCGTGGCCTTCCTCCGATACTTGGAAAACTCACTGAAGGGGAGGAGAGTGTCCGCCCATTTTTATTCTGCAGGTTTCCTGTCTCTGGAGGGCGGATCCTCCTCTCTCCGGTGGTGCTGTCATGGGCTCTGTAAAATCAAATTACCAGTAAGTATTACCATTTTTCACCAAAGTCCAGTAAGCAGCCTAGCTGCACTTGTATGTTCCTGGACGAGTTTCTCGTTGGCGTGCACCCTAAGTATTGTGCAATACTATTTGTAATCCACAGGGAAATGTCTGTCTCTTTGAATGCAGCTGTAATCCTTACTCCAGCTCCCAGTATATAACACCTTATGAGCAGCCAGTGAGATAAGAAGGTGTCAGCGTATGAGTCCCTTAGGGCTATGCATTAGCTTGCAGCCCGTACACCGCAATGTAACTGTCTTTGGAGCGTTATAGTATGTCCAAATGCCACTTTACCAGTGTGGTGCAAAGTGACGCAGCACAGCCGCACTTACAGTTCCTTGAGCAGGTTCTTGGTGCTTTATCTTATTTCCTGGTCCACTCCAGAACTGGATCCTACAGACACGACACTCCTGGGGTTGTTGCTGCAAACCTCCCCTTCGTGATGTTGCCAATCTCCACTTTGAGCCGGTCCATTCCCTTCCAGAATCTGCAGAGAAGCTCTCTTTTGGTCTCTAGCAGCACCAAGCACAACCTCCATCTGGCACTTCATGCTCTTCCAGGAATCCCCTCCCCTTACAGGGAAAGTGTGATGCAATAACTCAGTGCAGTGTCAAACCTGCATACACAGTCTGCTATCTCACTTGTAGAGGTCAAAAACAGCCCATAAATTAGTTAATTACCAACTTTGCAAACAAAACAGGTTATTCATATTACTCTTACAAGCAGCTCATGTAGACTTTTAGCATGTTATCCTTTGCTGCCATCTACTGACCAAAGTGAGACATTGCAGTAATTATACAAGTTACACCTGCAGAGTAATACATTTAAGGTCCCTTGCCCCACATCCCTCCATCCTCACTGCTCACTCCCTGGCTGGCAGCTTTCCCTCCCTGTCCCTATTCTACACACACAATTCTTCTTAGTTTTTTTCCAGTTCTTGTTTGTATTAATAAGAACATAAGCAATGTATCAATGGTCACACTATGTCAGATATGTCAGAGATATCTGTGAGTAAGCCGCTTATGTCTGTGGTAAGAAAAGAACAAATGTCCCCCATTAGTAGAGAAGAAAAGAGGCTAATCCCATTATCCCACAGTAGATGAACCAGGAGAAGTAACGGGTGCTACAGATGGCTTTTTCATGTCATGTAGCCAGGGTTGCCAGACAGTCAGATAGGCCCTTCTATTCTTATTTTCCCATCCCACCAATTCCTCCATGTGGCACATGTTGTAGCTTAGGGTACCACATAGAAATGGAGGGGCGTTCAGTGTCCCTCCATTTCAGAGGTATTAGAAGTTTAGCAGGAGCAATCATGTGAGTAGCTAAGCTATTTTTAGAGGGCGTAAAGCTTTTTTGGAGAAGCCAGCAGAGTACTAGGGGGGTCATGAGAGTCATTTAGAGTGAGCAACCATCATTGATAATGGTTTCCACATCTCTCCGGAACGAGCCGACCACCATATGTGAGAAATGGTACCTGTGGTAGCGTTACATCTCCAACACTGATCGGAGGGGAGGAGGATCCTGTGATATACCATCTAGATACTGTAGGATTTTATAGGAGTTCTGTTGAACCCAATTGCATCTGGAAATCTTATTAGAATGTCATAGCACAAAATCCTGATCAGTGGGTGGGAGAGATATCCCAAGTTTGCATTCCCATGCTTCAACCCTAACCCCAAAAACCTAGGGTTGAGGAGGTGCTTGTTCCAGACTAGCTGTCTATAGATAATAAAGAGGCATTTTGATGGGAGGGAAGGCAGTAGAGTATAATTTTCCAGACATGAAGGGTCAGGAAGTGGGAGTCATGTGGATTTTTTAAACTGTTTACATATAGATTCAACAACCATTGTCTGAAGGACATCTTAGTTCCTTGGGGGCAGGATGATGAAGAGGGGCGGCACCTAATACAGAGCCGTGGAATAGTTAGCAGAGACATCAGCTTATTTCCACACCTGGAGTGAGGAGACTGAGGACCAAATGGAAGAGACATGGGGAATCGAGGGAGATAACATCTCTTTACACTTTACCGCAAGTGTTATGTGGGATATAAGACCCCTCCCCATATACAAGGCCATAGTGTGAGAGCAGGTGGTGATAGTAAACCTTGTGAGTTCACTCAATAACACCAAAGAATATATCCTAATTTCCTGCCCAAAAGAGCTAATTCCATAGCCATATAAATGGAAGAGGTGCCCTGGTCAGGTGTAGAGCTTGCAGGCACATTTTAGTGTCTGGCAGAGAGATACCTCCTTGACGCCATCTAAAGATTAGTAATGACTATGGTAGTCGAGATTTCTTGTGGGCCCATATAAATCTAATGAATAGTGACTTTAATTTGTCTAGATATAATCCGGGTAAGGAAAGGTGGAGAGCGGAATGTATGTAAAAGTTGTGGTAAAGAGGTTCTTTGTGCCCTGATATGTTGGCTGGCTTAAATAGGAACTTTTCCTTCAGCTTTCTGTTGTAGGCTGCAACTTAGCTCTCTGTAGTCTGACTCTCACTGTAATCATAGGAAAACTTCTTCATGGCTTCAAGCTTCCTCAGCTTGGCTTTTAGGCAATGCAAGTCCAGGAGGGGACATGCAACCATGTAGAACTCACAGGCAGGGCCTGTCTGGCAGGGACAAGGCCTGCTTTCCTCCCCTAGCAGGGGGGAAGCTAGACACACAACCCGTAGTCCTAGCGACTGACAAATAGAGTGGCCTTCTTAAAGGGACTGCGCAAATGGCAGGTGTCACACATGAGCTGCCACTTGCTAACGTCGAAGTTACACCAGGGGGTAGTCCTGTCCACCTCCATTATCAAGAAGTTGTTCACGGCCTTCCTTTGCTCCTATAGTCCGTCCAACATGTGGAGGATGGAGTTACAACGTGTGGAAACATCACATATGAGGCAATGTTTGGGAACGCTATTCTGCTCAAGGAGAGTGTGTTTTGCTGTGTAAGAGTGGCTGAAGTGCATGCAGTTTCCTGGCCATTTTCCAGATGTCTTGCAGTTGGGTGGAAGACTTCAGGAACCGCTTTGCAACCAGATTAAAGACCTGCGCCATGCAAGGCACGTGGGTCAGCCCTCCTTTCCATTATCGGTGACCATGGTTCTGATCTTCAGTTGGTGAGGAGATAGCCAAGATTTAATATCTTGTTGAAGTATGTGAATCAGTTCCTCCCTGGTGTGCCACCACCATGCTCTGCACAGTGGCATGCTGAAGGAGCACTCCTAATTGTGTCTACAGTGGAGATTGGCGCAGGAATCATAGCTTGAAAACGTGAAGGCGGCATTGCTGTTATGTGGCCAAGTTGCTGGTGTACCTGGGCAAGAACCACATTTACCCAGTGGTCTGTAAAGGACAGATATTGTGCTTCACCATAATTACAGCTCCAGACATTGGCACTGCCATGAATTGTACCAGACACTGACAGGCTCGACTGGCCCACCTTCTGCTCAACATATGTGTGCAGGGCTGGTAAAGCTTGTTTAGAGAAGTAGTGACAGCTTGAAACTTTCCACCTTGGCTCGGCACAAGCCATCAGTTGTCTGAAAGGTGTAGAGTCCACCACATGGAAAGGGAGGGACTGCAGCACCAGCAACTTGGCCAGGAGCACATTCATCTTCTGCACCATTGGACGAGTATACGCATACTGTTGTCTTTTTGCAATCACCTCGGTGATCGATTGCTGGCGAAATGAGTGATGAAGAGGAGCATCAGGACCAGTAGATGATGAGAAGGAAACACAGCTTCCTTCTGCTGAGTTGGTGGGGCCTTGACTATTGGAAAAGTGGTGGGGGCTGCTATGAGATGGCTCAGGCTGTTCCATTACATTAGCTCCACGGTTTTCCCAGGCCACTTTATGCTGACGCTCCATGTGTTGATGAATGGCTGTGGTGCCAACATTGGCACCCTGGCTATTCTTCACCTTCTATCCACAGATTGTACACATGGCCACACCACCGCCCTCACTCCTTGATGATGATGAAGTCCCCTCTTCAACTGGCTCCCACATACGATAGGCTACATCATCGTCAACTACTGTCTGTACGTCACTGATGTCACCTTCAACAGTCACATCTTGGCTGGGCAGTAGCTGCTGACTGTCCTCTAGAAGCTCGTCCTCACAAAAAAATGGAGTAGAGATGATACCTACAATACTTCCTGAACAGAAGGAACAGAACAAGAGGCAGGTTCAGGACAGTTAGGGGCATAGAGCTTGTTCCTGAGCCATGCCAACTAAGCGTGGTGTCAGAGGAACCCACTGACTCCTGGCTGGGGGTGTCTGATGTCAGTTGAGATGATGTTGAAGACCGTGTCAACCATTCAAAGAAACGCTGGGTTGCTGGTCAAGACATGAACCGCTAGATGACATATAGCAGCTCAGGCCTGTCGCTGCGACTGCTGCTGCCACCCCTTCTTCTGCTGCTACTTCTGCCAGCTCCAGAAACATTTTGGCCACTGCCTATTCCCTTAGAAGGCCCTGGCACCTGTCTGTCCGACATACTGTACTGTCACAGTACAATAGCAGTAGTATTATAACTAGGGATGAGCGAATTTCATATTTTGAAGTTCGTGTTGTGGTATTTACTGAATTGCGTTATGGAGTCTGTTACCACGGACCATAACGCAATTCCATGACAGAATGCATAACGGAAGCCTTTAGAGGAATTCTGTTATTCATTCCAGTCATAATAGAAGTCTATGGGCTGCATAACGGATCCGTCCGGTTTACGTTATGCTGGAGTCATCTCTAGAGATGAGTGAATTTCCGCTTATGAAATTTGTTCACATTTCGTTTGGTGGTAAAAGGAGAATTGCGTTATAGATTCTGTTACCACGGACCATAACGCATGTCTATGACGGAATGCCTTGAGAAGCAATCCGTTATTTACTCCGTCATAATAGAAGTCTATGGGATGCAAAATGGATCCTTAATTATAACGCAATTTTACCCCAATTAGAGAATCGAGGTGTGAATCGAATTTCTCCTAAACTTTGGATCAAATTCCACCTCGTCAGCTTCGATTCGCTCACACTAATAAGTAGGCTCGACCTCAGATGAAGCACACCACATAGCACATTCCAACGGGTTATTATTTATTCACTAAAAATGAAGCAATAATGGACGTTTTTTTCTCATGACTGTATAAAATTTACTGATTGTGTCAGAATTCTTTCATATTTGGATGGGTAAATCTCTCCTAATGTCTCCTACCACTGTCCATATATGATGTCTTATGATGCATGATGGGATTGATGCAGAGACCTTCGGATATCACCATCTTCTTACTGCCTTCACTAAAGCTCCATATTTACAGCAGTTACATAGAAGTATAAGAAATTTTCCGAGCTTCGGGATCTTCTCCTTCAGGCTGAGGATTCAGCGAACTCTAGCCGTCCTTCTCACAGATCCAGAACATCTCCTTATAACAATTGTCCAGGATCAGACGACGGCTGAATTTAGCGCAGGTTCCAGATCCTTCTCGAACAGACCTGACAATGGAGGGAGAAATTAGAGAACTCAGTGGGTTCAGCAGTAGAGAAAATGTGCACTTGACCCGACCCAAGACTCCAACGTTTCATGGCCTTCGTTGGTGTAACATGAGCAGAACATCACATTCTAGAGGAACTCCTGCCAAACAAGCCTAACTTTATGACCCCCTTGTCAGGACATCTGTGAGGTTCCAGCTCTAGCCGCACCAATGACAGTCCAGGTAATGGAGACACTGTATGAATGTGACACCC